>NC_051215.1:39955919-40255919 GCF_015220715.1 Pygocentrus nattereri
AATCAAACATATTACCATCAAGCTATCTGCTCTTAACATCACAATAAATCTGGCAGTATGTTTTATGATTCTAGCTCAATGTATTTTACAATTTTTGTTACTGTAAACAGTTTGTTTTTCAGTATTACATTATCTGGCAGTTTGTAGTCAATTTGTGTTACACATACACTAAATACTGGATCATTAACAACCCAGTAATTAACTGTTGCCCAAACACTTCAAGTACTTAGTGGGAGAATGGTGGCCCCTATTTTGAAGCAGTGTGTCGTTTATTGTTGCCCAATATGGTAAGTATTGAAATGCCAGCCTGCTTCTGCAACAGCAAATAATCAGAATTGTTGATATTCCTGGCTCTGAAAATTGACATCCTAAACTGCTGAATCCTTGAAATTCTCACATTTATGAACAACAACAGTCACTCAGTCAGTCAGTCAGTCAGTCAGGGACACTGACTGTTCTTGGTTTGTGTGGCAAAAACAATATAGCAGAAATGCACACTCATGCATTTTAAATAGTTAATAATTTTGAATACAACTACACAGTTGTGTGTAATGTATGCATGTGCGTGCCCTTGTGTACGTGTTTTTGCAGCTGCAGTGTTTCTGAAGAATGACATCAGTACTAAAAAAAATGCACGGTTTAAAAAAAGATTGCTGTTTGTCATTACCGTTTTCACTCTTCTGAAAGGGTAGTTGAGAGCTAGAAGGCAATTCAAAGCTGACTGGTTTGGTATGCAGTAAGCCAGAGAAAATATTCCCCACTGCTGGCACGAATGCTCCTGATACCAAATAAAGCAAATGTGTGTTGTGCTACTCCCCAGCCTGATGAATGAGTGACCTCACTGATTAGGATGTGAAAGGTGTTGGTGAAAAAGGTTCTCAGTAAAGCATGGGCAGATCAGAAACTGAAACTAGTCTGAATGACATGCACAACCATGTTCCTCATGTTTCACCTACTTAATCATGCTTCAGACACAGCAGTTGTACATACACTGCTGTGAAAAAGTACCTACTTCCATTTGATTTCCTGCTGTTCATTTGTATGCTGTGCTGTGGCAGTCAGACAAAACAGAAACCCAAATTCTGCACCACTGAACCAAAATGAGGCATAATGTCCAGATTAAGAATGCTGGGAAATTTTCTGGGGATTTTTTTTCTGTTTTTTCAAACCCGCTTTCTGTGGGTTTGGCATCTCTGGCACCTTCACCAACTGAACACAGCTGAACACCTCTACCAAAGAAGATTTCATTCAGAACCTGCAAAAACAGGAATGCCTTTTTGGTAGAATAACATTTTCCCCATTGTTTCCCATTATAACTGTACTTTTGTTTACTTTGAAATTTCACACATGAATTTAACTTAAAGTCTAAATAAATGATGTTCATCTCAGCCTCTGACAAAGACAGAATCAGTCTGGGGCATACTGGATAATTCTCTCATATTATATTTGTACACTGTATATTATGTTGCTAACTGCTGGGAAAACATTTTCCTGAATAACAGTGTATTTTTCACTATGACCAGATGTTCTAACAACAGCCTATTAAAGAATGCTCCAAGTCAGACAAAACAGTTGTGCTGCTGAATACCATAGTCAATATGTAAATTACACACTCAAGCTCCAGTAAGACAGTATCTCACTGTACAAAAGCAAAAATTCAGCTGAGGAGTAAATACATTGTCAGAATACTGTAAGACCTCCATCTCTTCCTTTTCAGTACTTTACCTTCATTAAGGCTGATGACATTTCTGGTGATTGCTTATTTCCCTGTAGCTTCTAGTAAAGTGACTAAGAAACAGTCAAAGCAGTTAACCACAGGCTATAACCTAAAGCTATGATCACAACGTAGTGAGTTCTGCTTTGTTTTTTCAAATCCTGCCTTTAAGAGCGAGACTTTGCAGTATTATTGTCAAGTGATTATTCTCTGGCATGTCTACATTGGATGTTATAGCAATTTCTGGTGTGGGTAGAGATGGGTGATATGGGTAAAAATATCAAATCACAATCACAACAAGACAATTTCATACCTTAAAAGACAATTTCACAATACATGATACGCATAACAGTATTTTGACACCGCCACATTCAAAAACAGCCATCAAAACCTCTTGGCAGAATGATTTTTTTCTCTCAACCTTTCACATACTGTACTGCACTATATCCAATTGAACAAGACTAATTATTTTCTCTTATTAATGAAATATGCAGTTGGTCCGTGTTCTGTACGTACTAATACTATCCACAATATGCTCAGAAAAGCAAATTAATAAATTTATCACGATAACAATAAAATGTTTCATTTTGTCCACCTCGGAGTGTGGGCATCCTGCAAATGTTAGTTGGACTGGAATCCATGTGTCTTTTTTCTCTCAATGTCATCCTTCTCAATATAAATGAACTGACTTTGAAGCTGCTTGTAACATAAGCTATAATCAACAAATCAAATACAAAAATTCTGTATATAACAAATGTAAAGCAAATAACTGTACTTGACACTAACATCACTCATCTATCTTCATTCATTCATTCCTTCTTCCCTTCACTGTCCTAAAGAAAGCTGATGATTTCCATACATCTTCAATGATCATTGTAGAACTATCAAATTTAGTAAATACATTTAGCTCTTTGACCTAAAGCACATAACTGCAGTAATCCTGATACCATTTGTCTATTTAAACCTGCTATTCTTGATTTCATCCTCCATTGTGCAGTAGAATCCCACTTATTTCAATACTCCATAACTGTTCACTCAAAGCACATTTCATGATAGAAAACTTTACTCTCTACTTAACACTATACTGGTCAAACTGCTGTAACAACTTCTGATCTTTTTTGCAAGAGATACACCAATACCACTTTGTCTCTTCTGATACCAATGCCTGATCCTTTACTATCGGCCAATACGAATATTCCTGACATTTATAATATATAATTACATTTTTAAAATATTTTGGTAAAATCCATGTTCTGCATCACAAATAAAACAAACTCAGCTTTGCTAGATGGCATATACTTGTGGATTATTTCTGGATTAAAATTATTATTTTGCAAAACAGTTATTTAACTGCACAGTATACAAAAAAAATTATACACAATTATACACAAAAATTTACACATAAGAACACAGTAACTTCTCTGGATCTAATAAAGAGCTGAATGTTGTATCACATCCAAATTTCTCAAGTCATTTGTATCATGTGTGCATCTTGTTCACTCGTGCTGCATCTCTGAGCATCAGTTCCAGTAAATATCACCGTCATTTATAGCGTCAGTATAAATGTACATATACAGCTGGAGGCACACCGCAGGCGGGGGCTAGTGGACGCACAGGCCTGGCTGTGGGCTGCTATGCTAAAGGCTAAATCGAGACCTGTCATCACGTTGCTGTCATTGCACTGACAGTCTGGCAGTTCCTTCAAGTCTCTCAATAACTTTGACTCATACTGATAAATGACCGACACTGTCTAATTGTGTGCACGCACACGTCAGAAACTGCTTCGTGGTATTGGCAGAGAACTTGTAGTGAGGAGAATTACCACTCTGTGATGTTTTCTGAGATTCTTTAACGCCAGAGGGTGCTCCCGAGTGAGTCCAAAATTAAAGGATTAGGATGGCGCATTTGAGCAAAGTCATAGTTTATAAATGCTAAAAAAATATATGTAAAAAGAATACATTCAATTCCAGAACACAAAACAGTATAAAATTTTAAAACCGCTGTTATATTTTTAAGCATTTTTATTCATTCATGACCTCAGTAAGCATGAACAGCCAATGAGCTGCTACGCTTGCCAACCAGTCAGCATGCAGTGGCAGTAATGTTAGCGTCCTGCAGCCCAAATCTTGTTTGCTGTAGAAAATGGAAACATTCAGGTAAGTCTTTTTTTTTTTGCTTTTTTGGTAAAATACCTTATTCCACTCTCTAAAAATAAAGTTCTGGACAAGTAGTTAGAAACTATTTTCGTTTTTAGTCGTTTAGCTCCATTTACTCCCATTCATTGAGAACTCACACACTGCCACCCTTTGGTGTATTGTAGTCATGTTTATGATGCAACAGGGGGAAACAGAAAGAGGCCAGTCTCATAAACCAGCTCTGGTACTGGTCATATATATCAGTATCCTCATCACCAGTAGCCATACAGAGTTAAGCGCCAGTATCGGCGCAGATACCTATACTGCACTGGTATCGGCGCAACACTACTTTTTACTGAGGAAGTTGATAGCATGTACTTTCCAGCTTGACGCACTTTTCACCTTTTCTAATGAGGTACACTTCAAGATGAAATCAATGAGGAACATAAGGAAAGAACCTGTAGGTATTTAATGATGTGAAAGCAACCAGCCTCTAGTTCTTCCAGTAGAGTAAGTACCGCCATAAGTTCAAAAGTTTTTTCTTGTTGTATAAAAGAGAAGGAAGAGAATAAATCTGCAAAAATAACCTGAAAACATCTACTGCATACACAGGGGAGATTGCAGATTGCACAATTTAAGTACATATGTCATGAATGCATGTGCATATAGTAAACTGAATCAATTCCCATTTAATACACTGAAGTGTACTGAACCATATAGCGAACCTCTGCAGGAAGCCATTACTAAAGCACCTACATATGAAACCAGACAAGAGCATGACGCATGAACATTCTTGAGAGTTTTCATTATTGAGTAACACCAAAACTCAATGCAGCCGATTACACGCCTGAACATGTAGAGATCTATACAGATTGGCAGACATACAGCATAGAGGATACATATAATAGGAAAGAGAGAAAACGAGAAAAAAAGAGACAGCGAGAGAGAGACAGAGAGAGAGAGAGAGAGAGAGAGAATATATTGAGGAACATACTGAGGAAGTGAGTCCTTGTATAAATACACTGTTCACTCAGACTCTGGCCAGGCCTTGGGGCTAATAATGAGGGTGAGCAGCGAGGAAGAAAAGCGGCTATGAGGCACAGATTTTGGCTAGTGAATCTGGCACTATGTGCGCCCTCTCATGAGGATCCTGCTGTTATACACTCTTCCATCTCATAGTCACCCCATAAAACTGGTTTGAGATGTAGCCTACAGAGAGACAGCAGGGGGTGGCAGCATGAAGCAGCTGAAATAAGAAGAGGCCAGAGGGGTAGTTAGCCCCAGCAGCGGCCAAACAAATCACAAATGAATATACATCATCAATAAAACTGTAAGGCGACAGTGAGTAAATGCTTTTTTGACAACTAGAACTTCATTCACATCATGTAAAAAGCATTAGTACAACCAATTAGTTATGTCTGTGTTACTGTGGCTCTCACTTGGTTTCTGCTCCTTTTGAGGAATGAGAGTGAAAAGAGAGCTAAATGACATTAACAGACAAGGCAGCAAAAGTGGCGAGAAAACAAGCTGAAAATAGCTTCTACTGCCCACAGTCTGCTGCAGCCGTCCTGACCACCTTCTAAATACTTAAGAACAGAGTGTCTCAAATCAGTTTGCATAGACTGAAACGTGGTGCAATGTTAGTCTACATTTAGGTCTTTTCACCCACACAAACACATTCCTCTGAAAACTCACACAGACCCCCATTTACCACCATATGTCTTTGACTTACGACAGCAAGGCCATAAGCACATGCATCCACAGCCTGAAAGTGTGTGTGCAAATGTGTCTGTGTGTAGAAGAGAGAGACTGGCAGAAAGAGTTCTAGGCCAACACTTCCCAGGATGTGGGCAACTCCACCCCATCTAGCCTTTCCCAGGCACAGGTCCAACCAATCAAAATCCAGGTCAGGCAACAATTCACATACTACATGTACTGGCAAATTCCACATTCATATGGTAACCTCTATCAGCAGTGTGAGGTTGTGTTTGCTAGAATATCAGTGTTGTTTAAGTCCTTTGTTCTGTTTTTCTCTATTAGAGACCTGACAATGTTCAAACAGCACAAACAGATCTCTCACTAACACTCTACTGGAAAAACGATTTTGTGAAAAACACTTCACTGAAGTGTTACTGTATATACTACTCAAAAAAATAAAGGGAACACTTAAACAACACAATATAACTCCAAGTGAATCAAACTTAATCAATATATTTGAAATCAAACTGTCCACTTAGGAAACAACATTTCACATGCTGTTGTGCTACCTCCGCCTTTGTACAAGGAGGAACAGGAGGAGCACTGCCAGAGCCCTGCAAAATGACATTTTTTTGAGCAGTGTGTGTAATTATATATCACACAAAAATCATCAATGGAAGTCAAATGTATTAACCAATGGAGGCCTGGATTTGGAGTCACACACAAAATTAAAGTGGAAAAACACACTACAGGCTGATCCAACTTTGATGTAATGTCCTTAAAACAAGTCAAACTGAGGCTCAGTATTGTGTGTGGCCTCCACGTGCCTGTATGACCTCCCTACAATGCCTGGGCATGCTCCTGATGAGGTGGCGGATGGTCTCCTGAGGGATCTCCTCCCAGACCTGGACTAAAGCATCCGCCAACTCCTGGACAGTCTGTGGTGCAACGTGGCGTTGGTGGATGGAGCAAGACATGATGTCCCAGATGTGCTCAATCGGCACATGCAGCCCTCCAAAGAAATGCCACCCCACATAGTTACTGACCCACTGCCAAACCGGTCATGCTAAAGGATGTTGCAGGCAGCAGATCGCTCTCCACGGCATTTCCAGACTCTGTCACGTCTGTCACATGTGCTCAGTGTGAACCTGCTTTCATCTGTGAAGAGCACAGGGCGCCAGTGGCGAATTTGCCAATCCTGGTGTTCTCTGGCAAATGCCAAGCATCCTGCACGGTGTTGGGTTGTGAGCACAACCCCCATCAGTGGACGTCGGGCCCTCGTACCATCCTCATGGAGTCGGTTTCTAACCGTTTGTGCAGACACATGCACATTTGTGGCCTGCTGGAGGTCATTTTGCAGGGCTCTGGCAGTGCTCCTCCTGTTCCTCCTTGCACAAAGGTGGAGGTAGCGGTCCTGCTGCTGGGTTGTTGCCCTCCTATGGCCTCCTCCACGTCTCCTGGTGTACTGGCCTGTCTCCTGGTAGCGCCTCCAGCCTCTGGACACTACGCTGACAGACACAGCAAAACCTCTTGTCCCAGCTCGCATTGATGTGCCATCCTGGATGAGCTGCACTACCTGAGCCACTTGTGTGGGTTGTAGAGTCCGTCTCATGCTACCACGAGTGTGAAAGCACCACCAACATTGAAAAGTGACCAAAACATCAGCCAGAAAGCAGAAAGGTACTGAGAGGTGGTCTGTGGTCCCCACCTGCAGAACCACTCCTTTATTGAGTGCGTCTTGCTAATTGCCAATAATTTCTACCTGTCGTCTATTCCATTTGCACAGCAGCATGTGAAATTGATGAAATTGATTGTCAATCAGTTTTGTTTCCTAAGTGGACAGTTTGATTTCACAGAAGTTTGATTTACTTGGAGTTATATTGTGTTGTTTAAGTGTTCCCTTTATTTTTTTGAGCAGTGTATATATATATATAATAAAAAAATAAAGAAAGAAATGAATAAAAAAAAAAACTTCTTTCAAATCAAAATTAAGAGGCAACTGGTAATATAAAATAAAAATGCAAACTTTAGCATCATCGAATTTCTCAAGTCATTTGTCCTATACATGCACCCCATATGTCTGTGCCTCCAATTACCAGACACTGCTTAAGTTTGGAAACTATTCAGCTCCTTGAAAGGTAAGAGAGAAAAACTTGTATCCACAGTAGGTTAAGGCTAACCCCAAAAAGACGGTCCATTTCTTTATGCCTGCTGGCTAAAAAACTAAGTGGACTGCCTTAAGTGCAATGAACTAGACAGCAGGAGGTGACTGAGGGATTGCTGCTGCATTTCCATTTTTATTTGAAACATGACTAAAACACCTATCGTTATCATTGTTGCACTGCTGTATATCGCCTTATCTGTGCTTAAAGAATTTCATCCAATATCCCGGTTTAGATATCTCACTAATTATGATTGTGCATCATACAGTCCTTGAGCAAAAGTCTGCATGTGGCATCCCACACCAGTGTCAGCTTTCCAGAAGCCAACCATGATAACATCATGATGTAAAACACAAAATCTGCATGCATTTGGTTTCCTCAACATAGTTACTCAAACATGTCATGATTTAATTAATCAGACAAAACTGTCTCTTATGAACCAAAGATAACAAATCATATGGGAAGTATCGGGGAGCACTACGTTTTTGTAAAAATGACAGTGCTATTAATTGCTATAATGATAACTAAATAAGATTTATTTGGTTTGTGCATCTAACTGATGAATATTACTCTCCTACATTGTAAAATAATAGGTTGTAACTTCAAAATTTGCTGGGCTGCCTTGAAATTCAGCTGTACACAAGTAGAGAATGAAACACAATAATGTTTTTTCAGGGCCTCAGTGCAGCATGCACACATGGTCTGTGCTTACAGAAGCAAAGTACAAGTCAGAAAGACACAGATTACATATAGTTCAAACAAACAAGACAGTGCAGTACAGTACCAACTACAATACAAACATACACATCAGCGAACAACACGGTTCTAGGCCCAACAATAAATACAACACAACACTATAAATATACAGTACAAGACGAGACAGTAAGTCGTATAAGAGCGTCAGCCACACAAAGATTGCAGTCCTGTCCAAATTATACGCAAGCTGTAGCAGCAGCACAGCGCTGTGCATGAGAGGATGTTGTAGACAGTCCAGAGAAAGAAGCTGTTATAACTTCAAGCAGGTTGTGCAACAGTGTGAGTTGGACAGTGTTTGTTGATTGAAGGGAGTGGGTGTAAGGGGTCACAGACATATGGTTGAAGACAATGTCTGGCCAACACCAGAGACAGCCAGACTGTGCCAACTATATCACTGTATCTGAAGTCCATGGTCATGAACAAACTAACAAACAAAACCAAGACCTTAAAAAAGTATGCAATCACCAGTGCCATTTTACCTAGGAAGAACACAATCTCACTACCAGTAGAGATAACAGATTAGACCTCTGTTAAATCACTAGGATGAATCATTCTTTAAGCACTGAGGAAGCTGGCTCCCCCTCACCTAATCTCTGTGGTTTCCTCTGTATTAATGTGTCTCTCTGTGGAGTGCTGTAGCCCTCCCTCCGTGCAATGATCTTCTCTGGGATGGAAGGAAATGACAAAAGCTTTCTGCAATGTCAGAAATCATTCAAAACAAAGTCAAAAGGCAGGCAGTGCAAAGAGTGCAGTCTGAAAAAAATGGGTGAACATTTCTGGCATTTTGAAACCATTACAATTATCCCTGTATTTCATTATTTAGTAAAGTCATCTGGCAGTTGAAATCTCATAGTAACATTGTTAGCCACATTTTTTTGGTAAAATGAGAACCCCAAGTTCACACTTTGCAGGAATATTTCAATCAGCTGCGGAATGAAGCAGATCTCAACACTGCTAAAAACTAAACAGTGGAAAAATGGCAAAGCAGAGCCAGTATGAGTACAACACAGCGCTGCCCATCAAACTGTGTAACCTGTACCCTGTTATGGGTTTTACACACAATACTGATTTTACGTTTTACTTGCACCAAGAGAAATTCCTTGTACATCTGGATCTTGGTGAATAAAGATTTTGATTCTGAAAGATACTGTGATATCCAGTGCATCGACTATGCAAGACTTAGACAGCCAAGAAAGTCCAGATGAATAGCTTTGTGCATCTTTTTTTAGATGCCTAAGACTTCTGTACAGTACTAGATTTGGAAACATATCATTTTATTCAGTTTTATCAGTGCAGCCCAGCACTAGCCTGCTATGGTACTTTCTGCTTAATTTGGATATCTAAATCTCTCTAAGGCTCTCACTGAGTTTAAACTTCAAGCAACACCCACATAATACAGGTACAGGTCAGCAACGATGAATTTAAAACATACACGAATAAGCAAACTGGTTTTCAGCTGTATTGTAGATGCTAACCAAACTCCACCAAACTCTACTAATATCGCCATTATTAAGTCCATTTTAATAACTTAACCACTGCATTATATCCATTTATACCTACACGAACATTAATAAATAACTGGACAATGAATGCACAAACTGACTGTTGTATAACACAGTGACAAATAAGCTAATTATTTAACCTGTGTTAGTGGGTAGCTTGGTGCCAAAAAGCGGTGGTTTGGCCAGATCTGATGGGACACTATGCTGACACAGGGCTTAATCATTCTGCACGGCAGCTCTCCAGCACTCTGCATAAAACAAATTCCAAAGCTGTTTCTCAACATAAATCAGTTGACATCTTCAATCAAGAATTATACCACAGTTAGGTCCAGGCACACAAGCTCATTAGTTGAAAAGCTTTCTAACCGTGCTGTTATTTTCACAAAAACTGTGTCACTCTGCTGAGACACCATTACTAAGCAATGACCGCTGTAATAGATGCTCAAGCCATTTGAACAATTTTAATTTTTACTTTGCGCACAAAGAGAAAATGGATACTTTTAAGATTACATCTGACCCACAGCCGATTTGGTCAGACTCTGAAGATGAGCCTACACTAAATTCCGAAACTGTCATCACCACTGAGCAATATTTTCAGTCTGCTACTGTGACAGAAGAAAACCTAAACAAACTGGAATTAACAAGAAATGAACCGAATACCATTTGCCAACAAATGGGCTGTAAGATGCTTTACAGACTGGCTGGAACCAAACAAAATGAATACTGATCTAGCAAACAAATAACAAAGCTGAGCTAAACCTGATATTGTGACAGTTTATTTAAGCAATAAAACACAAGAGGGAGTGTGTTCTTGCGAAATAACATTACGGCAACTGGAAAAAAAGAAAGCAAATAGGATTAATAACACAGCTAATCTGACACCCTGAACACAACTTGCCAAACCAAAGGCATTTTGTTCAGTCATCTTCATGTACAGTATAATGTGCAATCACTTCAGACCAGTTTGTCAGACACAGTGAGTTTCAGCATACTAAATTTAAGCATGACAAACTGTAATGACAATTTGGGCATCACAGACACAAGCACAATTCTGCTTCCTCAACATATTACTATGACAGAATACTTACCCAACACAGCCAACCAGCTGCGACTAATGGAGAGAGGATGTCTGAGAGCTATGTGTATGTGGAACATTTGACTCTGGAGTCCATATGGGTCTAAAACACTGAAACTAATGAAAACATGGCCTTACTAAAGTAGTCCTGCCAATCATTTTACACCCCCAAATTCTTATGCAAATTTTGCATAAAATCTCAGTTATGCTGCTCCTGCCAGAGAATAATTCACCTAACAGAGCTCAGAAACACAGGTGGAAAAGCGGTAGGCAAGACAATACTGACTCACTGTTTTTAATGGTAGCATGTCTCTCTCTGGAGACACTCAGACTCAGTTGGTTAGAACTGGAGTATGAAACACAGAAAGTAAATAAGGAAATCTGTGGTTAAAAATGCACACCAATGCTCCAGTGAACATTATGAAAACAATACCACGAGTCTGAATCATCCTAACCTGCGCTGATTTTAACTCCACCCTGACTCCTTCTTTTCAGGAGAAATACAATACCATCATTTAGAGCAGAGTTCACTAAGTGGTCATTTGTAACATAAGAAGATGGAAATTCGCAATTCCAGTTTCTAACTATCGTACAGGGGGAAAAATCCAGCATTATAATGTATATTTATAGCTAGTAATACACTTTTTTGCTAAGCAAAGTGAAACCCAGTAGTTTAAAGATGCGTCTACTAACTGATTACAAACAACATGATTTCAAGAACTAAAATTACAACTCAGTTTGCACACCTTCCCTTATTTTCAGCCACGCTAACTGCTCTTTTGTGTTAGGACGCTCGCTGCTTGGCAGTTAGCTTAATCAGTCGTGAGAGTTTTGGAAAGCTTGGCGGAACCATAACAGGTGCTGGTTCGGGACTGAAGCAAAGGAAGAAATAAGTTTAAGCCTTTTTTGTTATAGCGAACTCGTCCAACATACAGTTAATAACAGGCGTGTAAACTCGCGTTAGTGTCGAGTACGTGGGTGCTTAGTCAGTGTAACTTAGGGAGCCAAAACCGACTGGACCCAACAAAAACACACGCAGGAGACTTGTTTTACATCACAAATATGTACTCTGGGGGAAGGGGGGTGCACATAAAGGTATTCTGAACAAGTCTGTAGCAGTGTCCGCTTCATAAAACCTTTAAACACTGACATTTAGCGTTCCTGAAACATTTGAAAGGTTTGTTGCTCACCTCGACGACGGGACGGCGGCTCGGCGCAAGACTTGAGCTCCGGTTTCCTTACGAAGCTATTACTCGTTCACAACACAGCTGTCCATTGGAAACGGCTGCTAATTTGTGCTACTCTTTGAGTTTGTCCCATTACTGAGGGATGAGCTCCTCTTCTACATCGCATAAAAAGTGTTGTTTCACAGTTAGCAGCAATCTCTCTCTCTCTCTCTCTCTCTCTCTCTCTCTCTCTCTCTCTCTCTCTCAGCTCGACGGCGCATGCGACCTCTCCCGGCAAAAACAAACTCAGGAGAACAAAAGTAAATCTGCCTTCAGTTTCAGGTCACGTGTTTCTGCTGGAATGTCTTGGATGGGAATGTCCTTTGTTAGTCGGACAAACCAATTTAGTTTAAAGGCACACACTGCGGCTTCGGAACGACCACCCTGCTGACCCGGTCACTTGGTTTCAGAGCTAAACAAGATGCCTGAAGGTGCTTCTCCTGAGTCGTACTTGTGATTAACGTTACATGAGCAGTTACCAAAGTAGTGATGGCTGAACACTGAATGCACCGTCCTAAATGTGTTCAGTCACACATCCCATCCTATTAAGAAACCATCAGATGCATAGAATCAGCCACAGGTCACCTGTTAAACCATTAGGACCCTTTACATTGTGATGTCAACCCATTAAAAATGCCAAAACACATTACAAAACCATTAGAAACCAACACACTTATTGCCTCTTATGTTTCTTTTCAACAGGGATCTTTTTTTTTTAATCAACACTGTTCACTGCTGTTACTGGTTGTCAGTTTTCTTCATGCAATTATTGTTTCTTGAAATGCGTTTTATAAAAAATCCACCCTTTTTCACTCTCATCAACTGCATAAGTCCACTACTGCTCCCACAAGGGCAGGAGTCTAGTAACACAATTGCTAAACAAATCACTCGTTACTAAACTTATCAAATACACTATATTTCCAAAAGTATTCCTCGTCTGCCTTCACACTCATATGAACTTGAGTGACATCCCATTCTTAATCCATAGGGTCTAATATGATGTCCCACTCTGTGCAGCTATAACATCTTCAACTATTTTGGGAAGGCTTTCCACAAGGTTTAAGGGTGTGTTTATGGGAATTTTTGACTGTTCTTCCAGAAGCACATTTGTGAAGTCAGACACTGATGTTGGACGAGAAGGCCTGGCTCGCAGTCTCCACCCTAATTCATCCCAAAGGTGTTCTATCGGGTTCAGGTCAGGACTCTGTGCAAGCCAGTCAAGTTCCTCCACACCATTCTCACTCATCCATGTCTTTATGGACCTTGCTCTGTTTCCACAAAGTTGTGAGCATGAAATTGTCCAAAAACTCTTGGTCTGCTGAAGCATTAAGAGCTCCTTTGACTGAAACTAAGGGGCCAAACCCAGCTCCTGAAAAACAACCCCATGCCATAATCCCACCTCCACCAAACTTTACACTTGGCACAATGCAGTCAGACAGATGCTGTTCTCCTGGCAACCACCAAACCCAGACTCGTCCATCGGATTGGCAGATGGAGAAGTGTGATTGGTCACTCCAGTGAGCATGTTTCCAGTGCTCTAGAGTCCAGTGGCAGTGCTTTACACCACTGCATTTGACGCATTGCATTGCGTTTGGTGATGGGTTGGATGCAGCTGCTCAGCCATGGAAAACCATTCCATGAAGCTCTCTATGCTGTTATTGAGCTAATCTAAAGGCCACATGAAATTTGGAGGTCTGTAACGATTGACTCTGCAGAAAGTCGGTGACCTATGTGTTGTTATAATACCACTGACAGTTGACTGTGGAATATTTAGTAGTGAGGAAATTTCACGACTGTACTTATTGCACAGGTGGCATCCTATCACGGTACCATGCTGGAGTTCAATGAGCTCCTGAGAGCGACACATTTGGATGGGTGAGTGAATACTTTTGGCTATATAGTGTATGTCCATTAAAAGGAAAATTTGTGTTTGACCTTCCCTTGAAAGAGCTCAGTAATGATTATCACATTGACTCATCAGTCTACTCAGGCTTTAGTAGGAGCTTTAATTTGTAAAGAAGCTGTAACTTGAAGCCTCTTTAGTGTTTGACTAATGAGCATATTGTTAGAAAAATGACTATATTCAGGTTTCTGCCTCTGTAAAATGTAACTAAGACTGAATACAGAACACTGATCATTTCTGTATTTTGAATATGTATTCCCAATATTCTTATATTCATTACACACAGTTACTCAGCAACTGTGTGCACGTGCATTGTTTATACTGTCTTTGTGAGCAAAGTCCTCCATAATCATAAATGCTCACAATGGTGATAGCAAGACCTTTTTTCAACAATAAGGCATTTTGGTTCTATTTAAAGGCATCGGTGTGTGTGTGTGTGTGTTAGTTGGGTTGTCGATGGGGGGTTGTTTGCTGTATGAGTGCTTAATATGAACAAATGTTGATTTCATGTTTCTGTGTTTCTGAATGAACAAATTTTACTTATATGTTGCAGCATTTGTAGACCATTATATAATCAGTTAGTGCATTATGTAATCAACAGTGATTTAATATAAAACCATTAATAATACATTTTCAAAGTGGAAGCATCAACCCAACAGTCCAACTAGAGCTGAAACAGTAAGAGACAAGAGAGGTCATATCCTCTTTAATCCCTTAAACTGCAGACTAACTATTCAGTTATTAATCACAGATGTATTATTTAGAAGCTACTATCAATTATTAGGTAATTACAGTAAAACCATCATGTACGTTACATACTTATGCCAATAAATCATAGGCTGTTAGAGTGTAAGGGGTTAATCAAATGCAGCACAGAAATATAGATAAGCACTAAGTGAGCAGTTTTGATGGACTTTTTTACATTAATTTCTAATTTCTAGCTATTTAAGGACAGATGAATGTCCGAGAGGAAATACTTTATCTGCTGTAGGACAGAGACAAAACAGCTGCAGTGTAAAAGAAGTCTTCTTCTCAGTATTATTATTATTGTTGTGCTTTATTATTATTACTATTACTTTTTATAATTACCGCACCTTGCTGACCCTCTGCGGTGGACATTCCTTGTTTTTATTCGATGATGCGGATAAAGAACAGCTATATCGGAAGATGTTGTGTAGCGTTACTAAGATACAAAAAGACCCCTAGCGGCTGTCCTGTGTGATCACATGACTTGTCTGAGCACTGTTTGTGACTGCAGTGGAGAATAATATACAGTCCTGATTGAAAACAGCTCAGCATTCACTGAGACGACACGAAAAGGAGTGTATAATACCACAGCACTGTTCCAACTGTTAAAGTGGGCACCTAATTCCTGCTGATGTGAGGAAAAGCTTTCTTCAACCTGCCTCAAAAAGTCATTGTGTGTTTTTATGTGAAACAGATCGGTAGAGAAACTTGGCATAAACGTCTTGTGTCACGGTGACAGGAACCAGGGGTCATTATGTCCACAATACAATTATAGCCATTATATTTTCAACCCAAAATGACCAGTGAACCTACACTTCTGAATTATTACATATAATGATGATGGTAAAACAATGGAAAAACATACATTTTCTTTGGGAATTTTTTCCTTACGGCACCCCACATGTTCCTCCAGAGTGCTAGATGCATTTGGGACAGACTTGTGTGAGGCACTGGCTATGCACGCTCAGTACCCAGTGAAACTGTCTACAGTTATACATTATTATAGTAGTTATACAAATTATACATAATTTTTCCCCTTTTTAAATGAGCCAGTTTGCTTCTGTACAGAGGCTCAGAAGCCAAAGTACAAGCATAACACAGCTCAATGACAAGTTACATGAATTAATAAATGAAAGAATCAAAGAATAACTGTCCAAATGTTTGGAACTGTTTTCAACAACTTACAAATGTTTTATTCTGTAAACAAGAAAGTTGTTATTAGAAAAAAAACCCAACAAAATCTCTTCATTTTTGCAAGGGATTCCAGATTTCTGAACAGTAGTGCACTTCTCTGCTATTTTGGTAAAGCAGCTGTTAACATCCACTCTGACTGGTATTAGCCTGTATCTAGAGGAGCCACTACTGAAACCACATCAGCCAATAACTGTGACTCATATGTTTTTGAGAAAAACGTTTATTAGATAAAGATTTATTTTTTCTTTAAATAAGTGTACCCCATTGAAAGATTTCTCTTTTTATTATATTGAAAGATTTTCAATATAATATCAAGTGATGAACAATAAAGACAATTTTTTGTTGCCTTTTCTGCTTATCAAGGGTGCCAATAATTCTAAATCGCACTGTAATGCCATTCACGAGCTTGCAACTATACCTCAGCACATTTATGGTTCATTACAGTCATAGCGAGAAACATTTATCCAAAAGATCAGACAAAGCTTTAACTTAAATAGCATTTTGAAATGCACAAGCAGAATGGACAATTTTTAATGCTTTTAAATGTAACTGTGTTGAAAATATGTGCACAATTTTATGATGTGATCACCCCTCCGTATCAGGATACTTAGGGCACATGAATTCAACAGGAGGTTTGTAATTCTGTCTCCGACCGCTGCCACCTTGTCTGAATGGTGCAAATCGTAGCCATCTCTTTACTACATCTGCAAACTGATGGTGCGTGGCCTCCTTTCCTACAGGGGTCCTCTTTAATGCGCCTGTGGAAAATAAAGCAATTACTCTTTGCTTAGTAGTAGGATCTTGGGTAACACAGTTTCGTGAATGTGTCTGAGAGAATAGCAATAGCACATAAACATTTATGACTGTGTTATTATCTTAAGGATTCTCAAAGGAGATGTTTAATTCAACAACTGCTCGAATAATTTAAAAAAATCACTTACGAAACAAAACTCCTTGCAGTCTAGTGTTTTTGAAGCTCCTTTTTTGTCCTCTGCCAATCCAGTTTAACTCTGAACCTACGGCAAAAGATAAAACCGCCTGCAACAGCCGCCTGACTGCATCATCCACTGTTGCGCCGCCCATTCGGGAGAGGTGGGACACCTGTAGTTTTGGAATACGGGTTAGTGCTTAGAAAGGAAAAAAAACAAGATATTACCTTCATGAGAAAGAACAGATTTCCTTTTGACAGAACAAAACACTTTTGTCACATGATCAAAATATGGTCAAAAGTATGTGGATACCCCTCCTAATTATTGAGTTCAGATGTTTCGGTCACACTCTTTGCTAACAGTTGTATAAAATCAAGTACATAACCATGCAATCTCCATAGACAAACACTGGCAGTAGAATGGGCCACAGTGAAGAGCTCTGTGACTTTAAAAGGTGCCACAATCTTAGGATGCCACCTTTGTTACAAGTCAGTTTGTGAAATCCCCAATAGAGTCGAATTGCAATGAAAGGCGTTTCCATAAAACATGAACGCCCACATTAGGAACGCCCACTTATCATTCATTGGCCGATATGCCTGCAAAATGGCTTCTCTCTTCAGTGCATAAGACTCAACGGGGAAAATACATCAATATTTATAAAGATGTTACCAGGGCTGGGATAACTACTTTGTAGCTACTTTCCCAAAATGTGTAGCTAGCTACAGTTTAGCTACTTTTCCAGAAAGAGTAGCGGCTACTTTTTAGCTACTTTTTGAAAAGTAGTGCACTACTTTTTAGATACAAGTGCAACTGTCAGTATGTTTGTGAATCTCCACCTGATACACCAAACAAGACAGTGTGAACAAGACACTTGTGTGTGAGAAAGAAACATACAATTGAAAAGCCGCAAATATACAAGATCACCAAAAAGTATAACCAACAATCAAACTTACACACACAGGCGTGATCCAACAAAAACTAGACTAAATGAAAAGTCAATCATTCCAGATTTTTACTCACAAAAACCAACAAAAACAACAGAGAATTTTGTGCTGTGTGTTGTCTACTGTTGAAATAAAAATGTTCCAAGTTAAACATTTCAGAAAGATACACAGAGTCAGAGTCAATGATGGAATCTTGAGGCTAAAGTGTTGCTGAAGTTTAATATCGTCTGTGACTTTACATCTACAAGGTGGACTGACAAGGTAGGAGTGTCTAATAGAGTAGACAGTGAGTGGACACTGTTTAAAAACTCCAGCAGCACTGCTGTGTCTGATCCACTTGTACCAGCGCAACACACACTAACACGCCACCACCATGTCAGTGCTACTGCAGTGCTGAGAATGAGCCACCACCCAAATAGTACCTGCTCTGTGACGGTCCATGGAAGGTCCTGACCACTGAAGAACAGGGTAAAAGGGAGCTAACAAAGTATGTAGAGAATCAGATGGTCTACAGTCTGTAACTGTAGAACTACAAAGTGCACCTATGTAGTAAGTGGAGCTGAGAAAATGGACAATGAGCGTAAAAACAAGGAGGTGGTCATAATGTTATGACTGGTCAGCGAAAATAAAGACATGACATTCAGAGTCTTTATTAAACTTCAGCAACACTTTAGCCTCAAGATTCTCATCATTGTCTCTGACTCCGTTTGGGGTGAGAATCAGGCCTGAACAATCTCTCCACTGTTGCAGAGCTGCTGTGGCTCCACAGCAGAACTAGATGTCTAGGTAAAATAACATAATCCTCCTTTGCTGTAAAATTATTATAACACATAGTTTTCACAATAAACGGTTTTAACGCTGGAGTTAATGTAGAACTGCTAATTCACCAACCTTTAATGCTGAAGACTGACGCACAGATTGTTGGACACACGGCAACGCAGATAACGAAACGGCAAAGAGAAAGAAGACGAACATCGATCATTTGGAGATTAATGGACTTACTTACATTTATAAATCACTCTTGTTTTCTCACACATTTAATCTGCAGCAACTCACGAAACTTAAGTCGCTTCTCTTTCTCCTGCTTCTCATTCGAATTCTTCCGCTCCACCTTAAATGGTGCAGCAGGACAATCTGGCGCCTCAGGTACCATTTAAGGTGGAACGGGACAATTCGAAAGAGAAGCTGGAGAATAAGAAACGACTTCAACCTCATAAAAAGTCAAACATTGAGAGACATTTTACAAGAAACTCGTGGAAAAGTTTCGTGAGAAGCAAGAAAAGCGGCTACAGCTGAGCTAAAGGTTAAATCAGAGCAAAGTGAATCTGAGTTTATGTTTATATTTTCAGCCTGTATCACAAGATCAGCACATACTAAGACAGACTTACAGCCAAGACGGTAAAACAGACAGAAATGTTGTGGCTCCCAAGGTGGTTTAATTATTTCTGAAAGGACAAAACGGCTTTTCTTAACATTTCGGTTGCGACCCCGGAGTTAAGCCTACTACTAAGGGGTGATCAGCGCGTGTGCCCACTTGCTCGAGCTGTCTGCGGCTCAGCCAAGATCGCACAGTCACCACCAGCCCAGTTAACAACTGCATTCGGTGGTTCGTTTTGGTCAGATTGTTTGTTGAATGTTTCACTATAGCTACACAAAAATTTGTAGCGGCTACAGCTACTAGCTACATTTCATAAAACTGTAGCTACAGCTACTAAAATTTGTAGCTAACTACAAAAAAGTAGCATATTTACATACATATTTACATAATGAGCATTTGGCATTTAAAAACAAATATGCCTAAATATACAGCTTCTGGTGATTCGTAAAGTTTTGTCTGCGGCTTTGTGATCCTGACTTAAATTTGTGGTCTGAATCATAACGGTAGCAATTAGCAGTACCACGCAATCTGCTCCACACCAGCCGTTATTTCAATTATTGTGTAATGATTTAAATTATTGTGTAATTATAAGGTTAACAGGGGTTACCATGTTGCTGCCAGTATTGCTGACTATCAAGTGATCATGTGCTTATTTTCCACAAGTGTTAAGGTGGTAGTACAATGTTAATGTAAGAGTAAACTTCCAACATCATAATCTATAATGAAAGAGCTCGCACAGTGTTTTAGGGCCACTTGTAAAAATAAAAAGAATAAAGTCATAATATTTTGAGACAAAAGTCGCATTTTTAGAATAAAATCATAATATTTCGAGAAGAAAATTATAATATTTTAATTATATTATTTTACGATAATAGTTACAACATTGAAATTGGATGTTACCAGAAAAGGTATGCAGTATTGTGGCCAAAGGCTTTGCAAAGGGAACCAGCATCTCGTGTAAAATAAGGGGCGTTGAGTTGGTGGAGTTACACTTTCATATTGATTTCAGCCATAAAGAAACACTCAGTCTCCCTGTCTCTCCTGCACATCGGCACCAGCCTGTTGTTAGTATAAGAAACGGCTGAGCAGGAAACTGTGTTTGTATAGAATAAAGAGCCAGACGGACTCTGTCTGTCTGTGTTGTGGAAGGAGAATCGCAGGCAGGGTCGTCTAAACGGCTATCAGAGGCTACATATCCACACTATTCAAAGAGGGCATTAAGTTTCACAAAAAGTGATAATCAAAATGATCCACAAGGAGACAGGAGTGTGAGGAAATCTGGCACGCTCTGTGTCTTCACCGTCGCCACTACAGCAACCGAGACCCCATGGCAGCCCCCCTACAATTAGCACTTAATCCTCGAAATATCGCAATTTTACTCTCATAATTTTATGACTTTAATCTCTATATATTATTATTTTTATTAACAGTGGCCATAAAACACTGTCATAGTTCTGTTTACTCAGCAACATTACTGTGGCTTTTACTCCAAAGCCCACCTGCCCCTGACCTCACATGAGGGGCGTTCCTCGGGGACATATCTGCATCACAGAAATGCCCTCATATGGTGCTGCAATTCAACCCTCCTGGAAATGCCTGCCTTGCTACATCTGCCCTGGTCAACTGTAAGTGCTATTGTGAAATAGAAGCATCCAGGAGCAATGAATGCCCAACTACGAGGCAGTAATCCCTGCTAACTCACAGACTGATCACTGAGGGCCGGGTGCTAAAGTACGTAGAAATAATACTCTATTGCATAGCATAGCTTTGTTTTTCAGGGTTTGGGCTCGGCCCTTAGATCCAGTGAAGGGTATTGTTAACGCTACACCGCTACACCATGCAAAGACATTTTAGACAATTATATGCTTACAACTTTACAGCAGCAGTTTGGGGAAGGCCAAACACAAATGCTCTTTTGACTGCACGGACAAAATGTCCCACAGACACACTCCAAAATCTCGTAGAAAGACTTCCCAGACGTTTGGAAGCTGTTCACCACAAAAGGGGTGTCAATTGTATATTAATACCAATGGTTTTGGAATGGGATGTCCATGCTCATTTAGATGTGATGATCAAGTGTCCACTTACTTTTGCCCATACCGTGTACATTGACTGGTATGTTATTTTATCAGTATTACTGTTGTTATTAATGTACCTAGTGTTTTTTTCTTAACTACATCACTGTTACGGGCACTAAATGCAGTGTAAAACAATGGGCAAAATCTCTGGCAGTCTTAGTTCGTTTATGTCCTAACATCTGCAGTATCACAATGACTCTTTAAATATTATTTATTTATAAGATATTACCATTCTCTTTTGTGCTTCAGCGTCTTCCAAATGACGCTCTGTTTCATCAAGTTGTTCCATCGTCCGTAGTGGCAGATCTATATCGAGAGCTTCAACCTCCTCTTCCCATGTCTGTCCTTGAACCCTGGCCTGCAGGTCTTTCAGCACAACCCACTGTCTCCGTTGCTCTTCCTTAATCTCAAGTAGGAGTGATATAATGTTTCTTTGGGCAGCAGTTTCTGATGGTGTAGAATGGATAATGTTTCAAAACAGATTTGATTAATAACATCATTGCTACACCCTTATAAAGTATATCGCTGTTGTCTGAACAAAACCTCACATCTCCATTTTTGTGATTTTTTTTAATCATAATTTGGAAATGCCTGTTGCCCTTTACATTGTGTGTAATTTTCATGATTTAAAAAATTCTGGATCCATTGACTTACATTAAAAGTAAAGTGGGTCTTTTCCTTCTCCTGTAAAGTTACCATTTTGGAGATATGAGGTTTTGTTCCGACAACAGCGATATGTAGTGTTATTATTAGGCTCTTAGGAAGATATGCACAGCACTATGGAACCATGTATTTGTTCCTTTAAGATTGCGGAAAGCAGGAAAAGAGTGGATGTCACTGGCCAATTTTGAATTCAGTGAAAGCCAGTCCCCACCCTGATGAAATACTTCCCTTATTTATACACCACTAACCAAAAGTCACTAGATTTCCTTTTTCTTTAAATGTTTGCAAAGACATTAATATTCACAAACCAATGTTATGATTTTTATTTATACTATCCTGAAAATATTTGATATAAGTTATATTTTTACAAATTATAGATCCTCCAGCTTATTATTATTAGCTTGCCCACAGACAGTACACACCACTTGGTATTACTGTAAATAATCAGGTTATGTAGGATTAAGAGTACAGCCTGTTTTGGCCAGTATTATTGGTTATGCATCGTTGTTATGACAACACGAGCAGCCTTTTGGACGTCAAAACAAAGTACCATGCTTTCTATAGATGTTAGCTAGAACACTAACATTCAAAATAGCACTCAGGCTGTAATTTAACAAAGTATATACTTATGAAAAGTGTAGACAAGCAGCTGTGTGAAGCTCGCAGTAAACTTTAGCACCACAATGAGCAACTTGTCAGAGTCACAGCCTACCTGATGATGATGATGATGATGGTGGTGGTGGTGGTGTGTCTGGCATCAACTTTTCTCCTGCTATCGCTGTGCTGTAAGACTCCGACAGCGGTTCTACATTGAAGTTTACATCGGTCCGCCGAGGTGCGTCTTCTACGTGTTTAGGAATACCTTCCCGTCTAGAGACGTCATCTGCCAAATGGTTCATTTCTTCGGAAACATTTGAAAGCCTCTGCTGAAGTGTCTCCAGTGCCATGTCTGCCATGTGTTTGTTCACCAGCCCCTCCACTCGTCGCTGTATTGCCCAATTTGAACCGTTCCCGTTGTTTGCTTCCATGGGTTACGCAAGCTAGCGAACTTGCAAACTGTAGGCTAGTTTAAGAGAAACCCGAATCCTGGAAACTATTCTTGCATATAAACACAAGAAAGACTTGCGAGGAAAACAGGCGGAAGTGGTTATCAAACTGTTCCCATCCAGCAGGCGTTATCACGTTACCGCAACGTCACGGCAATGTTGCCAGAACATTGGGGGTTCTCCATGAACTACAATTCCCACAAGCATTGGGAGCAGATGCAGGAGCGCAGTTATTTGTACGGTCGAATTTCCTGTGGGCAGATTGACGAAAATAAAGACGTTGAATTCGATGAGGATGGAGAAATTCTAGAATTTGAAAGGTGGACGGGCATATTTTATTCTGCTTTAGATCTGTCTTTTGCTTTGAAACAGTAGGTTTTTATTATAGACTATGCCCTGTTTTCAAGGTGATTTATCTGTCTGGAGGGAAGACAGACAGCCTGTTGCACACCGAAATACTATAATTTTTCTAAATATACATGGACTTATTTCTAATGTTTTTGAGTAAATAGTTGAAACAGTATTATATATGAAGGCTGTTGTCATTAGAAATTGTCATGAGGCAAAGGCCAAAAACCACTCACTATCTGTGGATGTCACATTTTCTTGTGCTTGGGCAAATGTACTGAACAGCAGTCAACTACTATTGCTATAAACACGATGAGATAGCAGTGAACTAACAGGAAAACATGGCTCTGTCTTAGTTTTCTAAATGTTTTGAAATATGACTTGTATCTTATTAATCCATTCATGAATTCATCCATTCTTTCTTTTTCATTTATTTATTTTTTAAACTAGCAATATGTAAGATGACGCAACCCGTCGAACTCATCCAGCACACAGTCCGTCTTCCTCCTCCTTCACTCCTTCCCGTTTACTTACCAGTCTAAAAGAAACGTTGCGAGTTCAGCATAAAGCTTCATTCCTTTACTCGTCAGGATGTCTCCAACGGTTAAAAGCAACCCCAGCGTTAACTCCTGTTTTGCTTCTATATGTGTAACTTATTTTCTTTTATTTGACACTACATTGACTCATGAGGTAAAAGAATGGGCTGGTGTGGCTAACTGGTTAGCATGCTAGCTTCGGTTGATATCTCTGCAACCCATGAGAAAGATGACTGACAACATCAAAAATGTTCTTTCTTCACATTCTGTTGACAATTTTAGTTCATTTTGAAATGTTTTAAACTACAAATTTTACACACGGCTCCTTTAAATAAAAGTAATTCTAATAGCAGTAGATTTTGTTGATTTTGTAGTGAACACATCCTTTACAGAGAGCACACTTGCACATTTCGGTGCACAACTACTTTTTACTTTGCTTTATATTTGCTTAACTCATTGGGCAAAGAACATGGCCTGTGCAAAGGTTATGGCACAATGTATACTGTATGTTTTATTTTCTTCCAAAATGTTAAACTCAGCAAATTGAAATTGTGTACAAAAATTTGCAGGAAAATGCCATAAGCCATATTCTCTTGTTCTCTATAGAATGCTGAAATATAAGTTAAAAAAGGTTGTAGTTTAATGGTTGTAAACACACACACACACACACACACACACACACACACACACACACACAGTGGGATAAAGGATAATAATGTGTAAAAAAACAGAACAGTAGGTCTTTGGCCTTAGCAAAGATCATTTTATTTATGCTTGAGTAGCAAAAATGTACTCTGATATACACTTGAAACACCTGAACAAAATATTTCAGTACATAAAGCCAACAGTTCTTTCTCAAGTTCTCTGAAATGTGTAGTAAACCATTAATGCTGACTTAAACATTTACTGTTACCATCATTGAAGAATCAAAGATCCAGCAGTATTCCCCTGAAAAAAATAAAACATGCAATGTTCTAAGAGGTCTAATTTCACAGCTGTCTCATCAGTGTCCACCAATTATATCATAATAAACATAAGTAGGTTCTTATATTAAAATATCCTCATGCGAATTAGCAAACCAAAGGGCGTTTTAATCAAAACACAACAGAAATGAGGACCCAAACATCATACAGTATCTATGAAAATATAGTCAACAGATATACAGGTTAAGACAAAAAATATAAATACATTTACACGTATGTATATATGTACATCAGCGATGCATCACCCTGTAAATATCACATTTGTGTTTTAATTGCTCTCACCCATTAAAGAACACCAGCAGATATGAGCATCTGAGTGGGGAATATGTGGAAAAATGTTCTACCCATAAGTGTGGGCTAATCACTTGTGCTTGCCCTTGCTCATAAATGGTGTCATGGTTGTGCATACAAAGGAACAGCAGCACAAAACATGCCTGAATGCTTTCTTTGACTGAAACTGGCCATTATGCACTGAATAAGACAACAGTATTAGTGTACCATTAAAGACAAAACATTTGTGCTAAATGAAGTGATTCAACCACAAATCTGAATATAGCCATTGCTTTTTCCAAGAAATCAAGCGGTTTTACTGGGGCATTTTGAAGGCTGTGCCATTGCAGTGCTTCATTAGGAGCCAAATGTGTTGCTTTTGAATATCAAAGCTGCTGCTCTCATCTAAATATAATGTAAAGCAAAGAGTGAACACATTTCACTAAAATCAGCTCCATTACTGACAGTTATGTACGTAAGCTATATTGTTCTGTAAAGTGTATGGTGTCTTTTCCAGGACTAACAAGAGATAATATGTACACATTAATAATGATTATTATTGCATTACAAATCAAGTGGACTTCTATCAGGAACCCTGTTTTCCCTCAATTATTTAAATAATCTTCTAAATACATAACCATCTACAAAACAGCAAAATGAAGCAACTAATTAATACTAAGCAACCCTTATTATCCAAGAATAACAGTTCCATATTATACATTCTATCTTGAATAAACCAAGTTTTACATTAAGTAGAAGTGGCACATCCTATTACTAATACTGCTGTTGCATTTTTGGAATTATGTTTAATATGTCTCCTTGTGTATATTTCCAGAGTGATAAAGGTACCAACATATTTATCATCATGGCAAAGTGATTTCAGTGGAGCTAAAAATACGTTTTGATGCTCTATCCTAATAGCAAAAGTAAGGTTCTACAGAAACTGCGACTAAATATACAAAAAGAAAACCTATTAAAAATCAACAGTGAGCCGACAAACTGGAAATTAGCTTTATGAGCTAAAGTATGTACATATTGATTCTTTTGACGCACATCCTAAATTTTAAAGCAGAGAACAGTTTGAAACATCTTGCATTACAAAGTACAAACAGTTTTTTTTTTGTGATAAAAATACTTTGCTGAGTTTTATGTATAAGTTTCTAGTAGCTAAACTCTACCGGTAAGATATGATCAGTAAGACCGAGTGAATTGGTCAGTGCATAAAACACATATGTTCATGTGATGTGCCTTCTGACATGGAGACTTGTGTGATGTTCTGTGTGCTACCAGGGCTTTGAGAACCACAAAATCCAAATCACGGCAGCTTTCTAAAGCCTTCAGACGAGATAAAGTACCGCAAGTCAAAGCTCAAAAGTGTATGCGATCAATGTTGTACCACAGTTCAAAGTTCTCAGAGCGCATGGTAGTGAAATTCATCTGAGATTCTGAAATAAATCCTGGTGGCGTCTCCAGATATGATGAAGGTAGCCAATTAGGCTCTGTGAAAACAGTCCGAACAGATGAGCTTCCATAACTTACAGGGTTGTGGATATTATTCAGCTGTGCTCTCTAAAACCCATTCATAACTTCAAGTCTAGTAATCGCAGAAAGCTCCGAGACCAGAGTGGAATATCTGCATAAAATCAAGGGATCCGTTTTGGATGGACTGTTCCGATAGGTTTCTCTAAAAATCCAACCATCAGAAGAGGTTAGCTTCATTTTATCAGGATATGTTCCCGCTAATCAGCTATTTGGGTTTGCAATTCACTTTGTCCTTTCACCATTCCTGTGAACGTTACTGTCTATTAAAAAGCAGAAACACTGGGATAAACAAACATGTACTGTGGTTACTCCTATCAGTGGCCAAACCACTCTGATGTGCTGAAAGAGTTCTACTTAAAAAAAGGTGACACAAAGCTTTGAAAGATAAAGTGACATAGCTTGGCTGAAACTCCAAAATGGTCTCTTCTTTGGGACAGCTGTTTTTTTTTTTTTTTTTTTTTTAGGACCGCAAGAGGAAATTAATGTGCATAAATAGTTCAATAAATTATTAAATAGAAGAATCTCTGCGTCAATATATACAGAGTAATAGAGACAAAACAAATAATTTGTAAACATCTTTTTACATGTCCCTTATACCAGGGTCAGCATATTCTCACTTTAAACATAAATACATTACTATTGGCAAGAGAACTACAGCTCTGACCCAATTTATTTGCATCTACGCCCATACCACTGCTATTCAAAAAGTCCCCCAAGACCCTCAAGAAAAAAAAAATACCAGTCCAGAGCTTGTTAATTGGAAACATAATTATCAGATATGGACCATTTCACCATTGTGTACAGCAACCTTTCGATATTTCCTTCTCTTAATCTTCTACTCTAGAAAGTAAACATATTCTCATTTAACATATTCAAAAGTGATCCCTCCAAACAATCCCTGGCATCCAGACACAGCTGGGGAGGGAGGACTGAACTAGGTGTCAAGGATAATGCCCATGATAAGAGAGGAATCTCCAGTCACCTGGGTAACCACATCAGTACTGTCCATAAGTATATACAACAGGTCACCAGTACCTTTTTTTGGCTAATCCCAAAGTAATCGCTTAAGAAATCTTTCAAAATCATGAATGCATTATTATATCAATATTTATAACCATAGTTTAGATGATTATCATCTTAAGAAGTACTCAGTACATCGTGGCAAATCGTCAGTCCAGCCTTTTCTCAGCCAGTTTAGCAGCTAGTAAACAAATGTAATCATAAAAGATAATAGAGATTATTTTCATCATATTACAATAATAATTCAGTATTTTCATATCCATAGAAAATATTCAAAACCCCTTATTTTCACATCAAACTAGGCAGTAGTCATCTTGGTTCACCTTCCTGTCCTGACTGAGAAGTCTGCATCCTTGAACAGATCCATGCTTCGCTCCTTTGCCCTCTCTACAGGCCAAAGCCACTGACCCAGGGCTCCACTGCCATCGCAAAAAAAGAGAGGAATTACAGGATCGATAAATTAAGTTTTCACGAAGGACAGATCAGATCTTCCTCAGACGGAGGACCAGCGTCTGAGTCCTCACGGGACCGATCGAGAGACAAAGAGAGGGTAGTAATGGACAGGAGTGGTGTCAATGGCAGGTGGGCAGATTCACGAAAATAAAGACGTTGAATTCAATGAGGATGGAGAAACACAGGAAAACGGCATACATCAGGAGACACATGAAGCCCAGACGTTTGTCCAGGGTCCACTTGTTCAGATGCACACCCAGAACCTAAAAGAGAGGGTGGCGGAGGGGGACTTTACTGTAGTGTAATGACTTCATTTTCCTTCTTAGAGAAATGCAATTGCAGAAAATGGGTATAAGACTTTCACATATAGCACCAGTACATACAGTCATTAAGCGTAAACAGGTAAAATGACATATTTTGTTGATTTTCTAAGTAAAAATACATTAACACATACTCTATAGGGAATAAATTTAAATATTTTAGTGCACAATTTTATTTGCTGAGTGTAATATATTGGAAAAGACATAATATAAAAATAAGACATAATATAAAAAGTGCCATAACCTTTACACAGGCCACGTGTTATGTTATTTTACTTTTTCAATATGTTAAATAAAACATACAACAGCAAACAAACAGTAAATGTGCATTAAAATACACAAAAGTGTGTTTGCCATAGAGGATGTGGTAACTTATTTTCACTTACAAAATTACAGTCAACAAAACATGTCTTTTGACCAGGACCAAAACTGCTATAAGACCATACAAAGGATATCATGTTTGAGGCTTACCGTGAGAAACACAGATGCCAAGAGAAGTCCAACAGAAAAAATGAGACCTCTGCTGTTCAGATGAATCTAATAAAAAAAAAATATTTTATATATATATATATATATATATATATATATACACACATTACATTAGAGGTTTGTTAATGATTATGAATTTACATTTCTGCTACATTTGATTACTCTAGCACAATTCTAATTATTAAAAAAAATACATGCACATAAAGACTTACACAGTAGTGGAATATAGCCAATAAAAGCACATTTCCTTTTGTATTGTGTAAAAATAGGACTGTTTTGAGTGTAATACACATTAAATATTAATATATTTATAATTCCTAAGTTGAATTGAGTTGAGTTGAGTTGAATTACCAGTGCATTTTTATACCACTACATCACATAACTGATGTGTTGTGGTTGCATCTAAGCTATAGGTCACACATGCACATCTGCCCAGTACAATTCTAAAAACATTCATTTCTTTCCTTTAGAAGAGCTAACATTAAAAGGCTGTGACGTGACCCGAAGGCAGTGCAAATACTACTGCCCTCTAGAGGTCAAATAATAAAATCCATGAAAACATGGCATCTAGTGAAAATGTTTGTGACTATGTAACAATTAGATTACAAACTAAATATAACTAATATACATTAGATGTAACAATGAAAAGCAAATGCTCAACAGAAATAATGCTATTTTAATGGTGGTTCAAGTGGATGAGACATTAAGCAGCTGACAGCAAAATGTCAAGTTACTTCTAAAAGAACTAAGCATTTTTAGGGAGAATTGTAGTTCTCTTCAAAACAGACTGTCAGCAAAACCCCTCTGTATTCCCGTATTTGTCTTAGTGGGGCAGTGAAATGTTCTCAACATGTGTGTTCAATCTGGGTCAGATGGGAACTCAAAGCTGTCCAGCAGGTGCACACAAAGCTATGTTTCTCTTGGATATGCCCCATTTCTTCCATTTTTTCAATCTGTTTTCTTCTGCTCACTCTGTCCCGCTCTTTCGCTGCTGAACACAGCAAAGGAAAGTGTGTTTGCTGCTAGTGGAAAGATAGAGAGGGGTTGCTCTAGTTAAAAAATGAAGGTTCTCAGTGTGTCCTCTGTGCGTTGTTAAAGAGAAGCTGTCCGAATTATGGGGAATGACAGGGGGGATAGTCCACTTTCTGTTTTCTGTGTGTGTCTGTATGTTTATGTATCAGCACTGACAAAATACTTCTGTAACATTCTGGGTAGGAGTGTCTTCTAAGTGCTAAACATGTAAATAGAACTATATTGGGCCATATTTCACCGAAAATATGACATATGTTCACGTAAAACAGCATATAACCCTTGGGAGAGAATCCTATACAGGATTTCGGACAAGATTATTAAATGAGTAAATGATCACATTATATTAGCTACTTACAGTTGAACCATAGTCTATAGCCAGAGTCTGAAGGGCCCAGGGCAGACCCAACCCAACAAGGATATCAAACACATTACTGCCAATGGAATTAGACACTGCCATGTCACCCAGGCCTTGCAAACAACACAGAAAGAGAGAGAGGTTTGATGTAAATAAAATATCACCAAAGAAGAACTACAAGTACAAGGAACAAGGAATTTGGGCCACTGCAAACAATTAAAAAAGTTGAATTATTTATAAATATTTTGGTTATTTAAGAGGGAAAAAAAGTCTGATTGAAGGTTGGGTTTAGGGAGATCAAGTGCGGTTCCTCTTAATATGCCTCTTGCCTTCCTCTCTTTATTCTGCCGCCAACGTTTGTTCTGTCTTCTTCTCTATATTCAGTTTTACCAATTATTCATTGTATTTATTTTTCAGGCAGTTATCTGCTGTGCTCACCTTGCCTTGCCACTATAAGGCTTGCCATGCAGTCAGGGACACTGGTCCCTGCAGCCAAGAACGTAATGCCCATGATGACATCTGGAATGCCCAGCGTGAACCCGATAACTGTGACCTGTGGGGAGAGGGGGTGTCAGTTGCTTTGGTGGAACAAAAGGAATTACTGCACTGAACAAGTGCCATTTACTGAAAGTGGAAATAGATGCTCTCACCATCCACACCATAATGTAGGACAGTCCGGCAATCCAGAGTGTGGAGCTGATGAAAGTGACCATGAACCAGCGTTCCCAGCGGGGCGTGGCACAGTTGGGCACAGTGAAAAACAGCAGCAGACTCAGCGGCCACGCTATCAGCCACTTCAGCTTATTGCATGCCCCCGCTGTGCACACACACATAGATACATACACAGACCATGTATATAAGCATAAAAGAAAGGTCTAAAAAATTGAAGTTTGAACATATTATGATTGGTGTGTTTTAATATTATGTTATTACAAGATCCTTTTTTATAAGTGTGGGTGATGTGCAAAAATCTAAGGTCATGATACCTAAAGGCATTTCCATGATATACAACATGCAACTTTTTTTCTGGGATTTCTCTGGGATTTGAGAAGTTGAAATAGACAAAAAAGCAGCAAAACAGTAGTGCCATGTTTACAAACGGCTACAATAAACTATGAGCACCAAGTTTAGTTTTTTCAATTCAGTGAAATAAAATACTGATCTATGTGAATGTCCTCTGTACTGACTTGGTGCCCTGTTTTGTGCCTCATTCAAAAAGCAGTTCAGTGTTTTAGAATTACTGACGATTCCCAGGATATTTTATAACAATAACAATAACATACTGACACGCTGTCTACCCCTACATCCTAACAAACATACTTTATTGAAATTTTGAGTGCATATGCAGCAAGTACATCATTAAGTCTACCTGGGCAGTGGAAGGGAACAAAAGGCCCTTCATTGTCATCTTCCTCTTCCTCTTCCCCATCATTCTCGTTGTTCTCGTTATCTTCGTTCTCATTCTCTGTGTCCGTACCAGCATCTGCCCCGCCCCTGTCATCATCATGGTGACCACCTCTGCGGCCATTCAGACCTCGTTCAACGCTCACCAGACCATTCTCCACCCCTCGCCTGCCAGGGATCTTTACTGTTACCTCTGAGTCCCCGTTACTAAAACGACTGTTTATCAGACGCTGCCTCTGCAAGCATACACAAACACAGATAAAACAATACTCTGAAATACAACACAGATAAACCAAAAACTCTGATATGCTGCTGGTGTTCTCAAAACCAGACCAGACCTCAACATCATTTAATGTGTTTAGGATTTCTTGGATTGTGAACAGTAGAAAATGCAACCAGCTTCTAAACCCATATTCAAGCTGGATTAGTTTACCAGAAGGGGTGCTGTAATGTAATTTGTATGGGATTTGACTGGCTTATTCATACAGGATAAATGATCTGTGTAACTTACCTAAGACAGACCTGGATCAGTACATCATAGCCTGATTGTTCATTTAAGCAGTAAAATTTGCATTAAACAGATCCAAACAAACAAGCAACAAAAGCAAACTACCAGTTAATATTAGACAGAATAGCATTAGGCTAATAAATTGGCCTAATTTAACTTAACAAACAGCACCGAACATAACACACTAGTAAGAGGTATCTTCAGTTATTTAATTTTATTCTTCTTCTAAGCAGATATAACAAAAATGTTATAGATTACACTAGTCTTCTTTTGAACTTAAGCATAACAGAACTACGTTAATTTCAGCTAGTCTTGGTTAGCTTCATCTCCCTTTCGTCTCCTTTTCTCCCTTTTTGCTGTGAGGCTGATTTGAACAGTACTGTTATTGCTGAAGGAGCTGTGAATTTGACGAATTATAGAAGGTAATTTGCTTTGGAATTATTACTTGTGAAAATTACTGACATGGCAGATTCATACTGGATTAAAATAATGGATCTCACTTGTAATTGCACCTCCCCATGTGAAGCTAATCCAGTTCGAACGGGGCTGTGTAACGGAGAGCGAGGAGGCGGACGCATGTGCAGAGATAAGCGAGATATATTAAGGGCACATACAAAATCAGGGTCAAGACAGTCCAGGGTCATAGAGCCAATAAGGATAGACTGGGGGGGCAGACATGACAGACACCAGAATTCAACAAAACAAGCACAACAGCAGAAAACACCAACAACACAGACAGAGATTCAAACAAAAACCAGTCAACACAAGGGGCAAACACAGGGCTTAAATACACAGGGAAAACGAGGGTCAGGTGGAAAACAGGTGGACACAATCAGGGGCGGAATCATGAAAGGCAGGGGCAAAACCAAAACAAAAAGCACATGGAGTGGGAGGAGCCAATCGTGACAGGCTGCAGAATTGAAAAACTGAAAGCAAAAAAATAAATAATAAAATGTAATAAAAGCAAATTTTCTCAAGAAACGGTTGTAAACACTTTATAATAAACTTCAAAAACAATGGCATTCGTATCACTGCAGCATACCAGGTGACTTTATATCTGTCATAGTTGCTGAGATTGAAATTCAAGGATGTGTCCAGAATTGCTGGTGCACACCAAACACACAACAGTGTCCAAGCTGAACAAAGTATATACGTTCTTCATGGAAGAATTCCTTCACAACTACCAGAGTACAGTGAGGTCAGCTAACATCTACAGGGTGATAAACAATGGATAGGTAAAAATAACTACAAGCAAAAAGCCAGATTAGCCATGTTAGCTGAAGATATTGAAACAGCTTGTTAACAAGAAACTATCTGACAGCTAAAGACGCACGCATACCAGCAGGTTCGTGTCTCACAGTCATGGTCCATAGCATCACTGTAGATGTTTTTCAGAACCATGTACTGTTTTGGCACAAGCAGTGTAACCATGCAGTGTAAGCAGACTACTTCCAGCAGGAAACAAATATATATATATATATGATTCTCCTTTTTCCTGAATCTGAAAAATGTATGACTTGTTACTTAATGGCTATTTTGAATGGAAAGTAAATGAATGAATGATGGTCTCTAAATTCTGCGTGTGTATGCATGTGTGTGTCCTGACCTCAGTGATGAGCATCCGGGAAGCCATGGTGAGGCGTGTGCGTGGAGAGAAGTGGCTAGTGATCATGATCCTCATGCCAGCCTCAGAGAAAGAGAGTTGGTGTGGATATGCAGACAGCAGTTCATCCACCATCAGTACAGAGGGTTTTCTGTGAAAGTTAGCTACACATGGGAGGAATGCAGAAGAGAATCCTGTTATACACAAAACCTCTCCATCACACTTACACAATACCAGTAATAAATGAGGATCATAGGAACTACAGATAGAGAGATCTTTACATTTGCTATACTCATTACCTTTTTTGAGGAGCACAGCTGTAGCATCACAGCCATCATCCAGATCAGTGTTGCTGGCTGTGCCGTTGCCCAGGTTACTGGAGTTCTTCTTCCGCTTCCTCCGCTCAATGTAATGCACCACACGCGAGTTACACCTGACCGGTAAAAACAGGTGCAGGTGAAAAATGCTGTCACTATGTTTTGCAGGTAATTTTATATACAGAAACAGAAAAAAAAATAAAGTTAATGCAAGTATTGTAAACTCAGAAAAGAATGTAGTTAAATGGTTTTGATATGATAGTGATCATATGCCATTACTATGCTATACAATTCAGCTAATTTAGATTGCAAAAAACATCCATTACTTACTTCATTATTAAAATGTAAACGAGGTACATCAGGATGAGGACAAGAGACTCGTACCTTAAAATACATAACAGATGATCACTAATTAAAACACATACATGTTACTTTACACAATTGCTGAAAAATGAACCATCACCATAACAATATCAGGAAACATCTACAACCCCAATTCCAATGAAGTTGGGACGTTGTGTAAAACATAAATAAAAACAAAATACAATGAACTGCAGATCTTTTCAACCTATATTTAACTGAATACGCTACAAAGACATGTTCAAACAGATAAACTTTGTTGTTTTTTGCAAATATTCACTCATTTTGAATTTGACGCCTGCAACACGTTCCAAAGAAGTTGGGACAGGGGCATGTTTACCACTGTGTTACATCACCTTTCCTTTAACAACACTCAATAAGTGTTTGGGAAGTGAGGACACTAATTGTTGAAGCTTTGTAGGTGGAATTCTTTCCCATTCTTGCTTGATGTACAACTTCAGTTGCTCAACAGTCCGGGGTCTCCGTTGTCGTATTTTGCGCTTCATGATGCGCCACACATTTTCAATGGGAGACAGGTCTGGACTGCAGGCAGGCCAGTCTAGTACCCACACTCTTTTACTATGAAGCCACGCTGTTGTAACACGTGCAGAATGTGGCTTGGCATTGTCTTGCTGAAATAAGCAGGACGTCCCTGAAAAAGACGTTACTTGGATGGCAGCATATGTTGCTCCAAAACCTGTATGTACCTTTCAGCATTAATGGTGCCTTCACAGATGTGCAAGTTACCCATGCCATGGGCACTAACACACTCCCATACCATCAGAGATGCTGGCTTTTGAATTTTTGCGATGATAACAATCCGGACAGTACCTTTCCTCTTTGCCCTGGTTTGAAATGTGGACTCGTCAGACCACAGGACACCTTTCCACTTTGCGTTAGTCCATCTCAGATGAGCTCAGGCCCAGAGAACCCGGCGGCGTTTCTGGGTGTTGTTGATATATGGCTTTCACTTTGCATGGCAGAGTTTTAACTTGCACTTGTAGATGGAGCGATGAACTGTGTTCACTGACAATGGTTTTCTGAAGTGTTCCTGAGCCCATGTGGTAATATCCGTTACAGAATGATGTCAGTTTTTAATGCAGTGCTGCCTGAGGGATCAAAGGTCACGAGCATTCAATGATGGTTTTCTGCCTTGCTGCTTACTTGCAGAGATTTCTCCAGATTCTCTGAATCATTTGATGATATTATGGACTGTAGATGATGAAATCCCTAAATTCCTTGCAATTGCACATTGAGAAACGTTGTTCTTAAACTGTTGGACTATTCGCTGACGCAGTTGTTCACAAAGTGGTGAACCTCACTCCATCCTTGCTTGTGAACAACTGAGCCTTTCACGGATGCTCCCTTTATACGCAATCATGACATTCACCTGTTTCCAATTAACCTGTTCACCTGTGGAATGTTCCAAACAGGTGTTTTTTGAGCATTCCTCAATTTTCCCAGTCTTTTGTTGCCCCTGTCCCAACTTCTTTGGAATGTGTTGCAGGCATCAAATTCAAAATGAGTGAATATTTGCAAAAAACAGTAAAGTTCATCTGTTTGAACATTAAATATCTTGTCTTTGTAGTGTATTCAATTGAATATAGGTTGAAAAGGATTTGCAAATCATCGTATTCTGTTTTTATTTATGTTTTACACAACGTCCCAACTTCATTGGAATTGGGGTTGAAGCACAGAAAAGCCGATCATGACGTTGCAGTCTGATGTGCAAAAAGGTTCCCTCTCCTATAACATAACAACTTAAAATACTCACCATGTCACTTTCTCATCATAGATAAACTGAAAAAGAATAGAGAAACGGTCTTTAATAGAAGATAGACTAAAGTAGTGTCTCTCAATCCTGGATGAAGTGCATGTACACTGAATATTCCAATGTTCTCCTAGCACCTAAAACACCTACCTAAACTTATTATGTTACTAAAAAAAGGCCTGCAGTTCAAAATGGGCATGTTACAGCAGGACAAACGGTCAAATATGCAGGGCAGTAAGAAAACACTGGACTGAAAACCTGCAACAGATGCACTGAGATAAACCTACCACCAGAGGGCAATAAAATGCAGCCTTGAACCCTTTAAGAAGAACTGGATGATGACTGCTGCTTTCCGAGTGTCTGAATTACTATCACAATTGCGCTAAGACTTAAGCAATGAGTCAACAGATCGCATCCATGTCACTGGCAGGCAGGTCACTTTTTCCAAAAATGTTAAAGCTAGTCATTGATAGAAACACTGAAGCTTCACTAAAGTATTTCAACTAAACCTTTAGCAATGCTTGCATCGTGCATAGACACACACATACATAGCCTCCCAAAGGCTATGAGATTTTACATGTATTCAGCTAATTTGCAATGCTAATCATATGCTATATAGCACACCAAAATAGTAAAAATCAATGAACCAAATACCTAGTAAAAGTCGTCCTCTTATTAGGTTATTATTGCTTGCTGTTCAGTTTACATGTGCATGTTTCCATTGCTTTGCCTTAGAGACACATGTATAGTGTGTAAATAAAGAAACGTGCAGAGCTGGCTACAGGCCCCCTGAGAAAGTTACTGCCTTCTCCTTTCCACCTATATGAGAAGACCAACTGGCATAATAGGAGCAGCAGAAAGCACCTAGAGCCTCTACTCACCACAATGAGAGTGGTCACTGAGATAGTGTAGTATGTGGAGTCTCTCATTAGAGTCCAATAGGAGAGTCGCACCGCCTGTACAGAGGAGAAGAGCAAGGAGGTAAAACCAGAAAGGGCCATGAAGTGACAGCAACCATAGTATCATGAATATGGAGCACAACAGCAAAATAAGTGATCTGATTTCTATTTTTATATTCTCCACGAACCTCTTCAACTCCTTCTATACCTCAGCTTGACTTTAAATGCCTTGTTCTTTGTATACTTTGCCAAATACAGTGCTGTCAGATACACCTTTTTGTTTATTCCATTTCCAGTCAAAACAGTCATCAAGTACAAGAAAGCAAAATACAATTACAAAAAAAAGTAAGAAAAATATTTACAAAAAAAAAGTGTGTGTGTATATATATATATATATATATATATATATATATATATATATATATATATATATATATGTGTGTGTGTGTGTGTGTGTGTGTGTGTGTGTGTGTGTGTGTGTGTGTGTGTGTGTGTGTGTATCTCACTGTTGTCGGGATAAAACCTCGTATCACCAAAATGGTGACTTTACAGGAGAAGGAAAAACCTGCTTGAATTTTAATGTAAGTCAATGGAACCAGAAAATTTTCCATGTTAGTTTGGGTTATTTCTTTTGTCTGTTCATCATGAAATTTGTAAAGGGCATCAGGGCATCAAAGGGCAAAACAATGTAAAGGGCATCAGGTATTTTCAGATTATGTCCAAAACTGAAAAACAATATACATGGAGATACAAGGTTTTGTTCTGACAACAGCAAAATATATTTTCCTTTTTTCCTTTTAATGGCTGTTTTGACTGGTGAATGACGGGTGGTCACTCATTTTTGCACAGCACTACATAGCCTCTGTCAACACTTCAAACCCCTTACATATTTGAAATGTACTCTACATGCCTTCCTCTTCTTACACTTGCTGTTTAAAACAGGTCCAGCAGTGCATGGCAGAACTCCAAAAGCAGTTCAGTTTTTCACTATGGTCTGCAATAAGCATCACACATGTCAGTGATGCTTCCTTTTCAAGGTCCAGCAAAGGCTTTTTTCTCTCATTTATCTGTCTTGTTCAAGCTCATATTTTATTGTTTATTACACTATACAACAGAAATGTAATACCTGCGTACCCCTGTAATCATTTTAATCTAGATCCTTTTTAAGCCTTGAGTCACTCTATTAGTGTAGGAGCGTGTGTATGTGCACAGTTAAAGTGTGACACAGCACACATCACGTCACGATGTTCAGTTCAACACATCTCAGTGATAAGGTCAGCGCTCACTGCCCAACCTCCACTCAAACCTGATTGTATTAAAGGATTTGAATATGTGGCTAGCCATGCCGTTATACCTTACATAATGTGTAATCTAGATTCACTGACTGTTTTGGGGATTTTTTGCTTGGCTTATCCACAAACCTTTGCATGCAAACCCACGGGGATACAAATGCAATCGGAAGACCATCGACTGTGGGCAGTGAGGAGACATGGGGAAAGAGCAGACTTTACCATGTAAAGCCAAACTTCCTGTGCAGATCCTGTCAGTGATTGAAGGAAAAGAAGCCCATGTTGGAAGTGTGTCATGCTGACGTGAAAAGTGTGTGCCGGCTATAAAAAGCAGCCGCCGGCATTAGCTCGGCGGAAATGGCGCGCCGCCACCGCAGGTACCTCTCTCCGCTTTTGCCGTTGCCATGGCGACCCCAGGCTGTTGAGGTGGTTTTAACTCTACGCTGACAGTGCACCTACTCTGCACATCCTGTAGCTTTGCTCCTCTCTATCCAAGCTCTTTGAGGTCAGTCCTTGTGTGTGTACAAGCATGCGGGGGTGTGGAGCTTTATTTATGTTCGTGTGCTCGTATGAAAGGAAAAGATGGAGCGCAGGGATGAATAAGGGCCTCAAAACTCAGGCCTTTGTACTTCAAGATCATAAGTCAATTTCACAACATCCTGCTTCACCTGTACTCACATGAGTGTGGAGCATGATGAAGAAGACGGAGCAGATGAAAGGATATCCCACTATAGTGTATTGCACTACCTACAGAGCCATAACATGTGCACAGCTGGTGCTGTGAATGATCTGACTACTGGAAGCTGTCTATATATATATATTACTGTCAAGCAATGTATGTTTTCATACTGTAGCCTACACAACAAAAAAGAGATGGAGAAAAGCATTCAGAGCCGGAACTGTCATGAGGGAACCTTTTCGTTTGAGTTTTTTTTAATTTTCTGAATTATGTTAGAGTTTTACTGTTACTTCTGAGTCACTTTAATATCTTCAAAAGTTTTCTTTAAACAGCTATTTCCCAGTATTTGGGCGTACATGTTGATTGAAGTGTTTTTCTTGATATGAAGATTCCTAAAAAAATTATTTGACAGTTTTATTTTCCAGAGTGTTGTTAAAAGTCCATACCGCTCTCAGTCAAAACGTCCATTAAGCACAAGTTATTCATTTTTAGGACATATTTCTGAGCAGATATAAAATAATTCACTTGCATAAGCAAAGAAGAACTCAACAGAAGATGTGTGAAAAAAACAGGAGTTTCTAAAACTGGAGTTCAAATAAAGATATGAAGAAAATGTGTCTCCCAACAACCATGCAAGACCTGGTACACTAACAAAACTGTCACCATATGATAAACAATATTTAAAGCTTTCATCTTTGAGACATAGGAGAAAATCGAGCTCAACTCTTGCTTCAGATCTAAAAAATCCATTAGTGTTTCTGTGATGGATCCAATACTTGTGTCCATCCTTCCACTGTGAGAAGACAACTCAAAGTTAAAACTCTAAAGTTAAAGGAGTGAATTGAAGCCTGGACATGCCAGCAGGTTACAACATCTTAATATGTGGACAGGTAATGCTAATGGTGAATCTTAAAGTATGGTGAATATGTAGGTGTGGCATACACTGTGCAGCAGATGCAAAAAGACAGGTACATACATGTCCTGCAAAGATCCCACACACTCCAATGATGCAGAGGATGTTGAAAACAGCAGAACCCACAATTGTTCCTACTCCCACATCTCCTTTGGTGATGAACACTCCTACAGAGGAGAGGTTACAGCACAGTAAAAGTCACAAGGTGCCTCCTGTCTTCCTGCTACAAAGAGCAGAAGCTTGTGAATGACACTGTGTAAGCAGGACAGCAGCAGACTTTACCTATGACAGAGGTGAAGAGTTCAGGGGCTGAGCTGCCAGCTGCCATGAATGTTGCTCCAGCGACATCTTCACTGAGGTGCAGGCGCTGAAACACATACACAGAGCACAGTGAGAGAGAGGGAGGCAGGGGGAGAGAATAAAATGTTTACAGCAGCCTTAAGCATGCACTAAAATGTTTAGCATGAGGTTAACACGACCTAGATTTGATAAACAGTTTACCTCACAAATTTTCTCTAAGGAGGGCACGAAGTAGTCATCACACACCACGGCCAGGGCATAGAACATGTACATGGCCTACATGAATGGAGAGAATATATTTATATCATTCAAACTACAACATATGTATATATATATATATATATATATATATATATATATATATATATATATATATATATAATGACAAAAATGGAGATACAAGGGTTTGTTCCGACAACAGTGATATGCTGTTTATTATGAGTGGGAATCTCTTGGCACCTCACGATTCAATTAGATTACAATTCAGAGGGCCGCGATGTGAATATAAAACAATTGTCAATGCATCTTGATGCATCTTTTTTCTATACAGAGCATTTATAATGATCTATAATGAATTTACCTCCAATATCTTTTATTAATAAAGCAAATGGAAGTGATGTGGTAAGTGAACTAGAAGGCTTTCATTCCCTGCTTTTGTTTGGAGCTCATTAGACGCTGCTGCCACTCATCTGCGAAATCCAGTGATCATGGATGTTCACGCAGCACATGTTACAGCCATCCTGCCCGTTTTCTTTAGTGATTTGGTCATGTTGTAGAGAGTCAGGGGTCACTGTGTCAGTAAAATATCTGCAAGACAGGATGTGAGCAACACAGCGCGAAAGCCCCGTTTCTCAAAGAGACTGCAGGTCACTTAGCAACACAGTCTCTCCTGGCTAGTAGCGAACGACAAGGCAGAGAGAGATTTAGCTCAGACGAACGTTTGGAGACTTATTTGCATTTTTAAGCAGCGCAGTTGGTTTCTAGCAGCGTTAAATCTGCAACGAGAAACTGTCAAACACTAAAAAGTTGTGAAGCAGAAGTCTCTTCTATTCTATTTTCCCGTTCCACCTTAAATGGAGCCTCATTTACATTTGGTGCCTCAGTCAAAATTTAAGGTGCAACGAAAAAATTTGAACAAGAAGCTGGAGAATAAGAAGCCTCATAAATCAGCCAAATGATGAGAGACATTTTACAATGAGCTGCTTTACTTCTGAGGAAAAGTTTTCTGGAGGAGATGGGAGGAAAACAGCTGTAGCTGAGATAACTAAAGCTTCATCATTTTTAGCCTATACTATGACATTAGTGCACACTAAGACATACTGGGCATTAAATGTTGGGGCTCCCAAGGTGGTTTGATTTTTGCTGAAAGGACAAAATGGTTCCTCTTAACATTTGGCTTGTTGCTCCTGACCTAACCTGTCTTTAATGCAGAAGGAGCTGGTCGGATTTCTCACTCATTCACTATTGTATTTTTGTTATGTTCCGCCACAGACTGTCCGGGCGCTGCACTTACCCACTTCCAAGTTCCGCCCTTTCCGTTCTACATTACGTTCTAAATTAAAATTCAGAAAATCGATTTTTCAATTCAGAATCGTTCACGTCTGCATCGCAATGTATCTAAGAATCGATTTATTCCCACACCCCTACTGTACATATACAGAGAAATTGGTGATGGCCCCTTAAACACATTTAACTCTTCTGCAATAATTTTAAAATATAAGCTGCCAGCTAGAAATGGTACAATTTTTTGTGTTTTTTTTGTGCAACAACAGTGATGATATATCAGATGGTATAAAAATTTTTTGAAGTCTTAGGCACCTTATCATTTATCTCAGCAGTAAGCCTGCTGTTGCCTATAAAATCCCTGAATAATGTTAGAATAAATAATAATAAACATAAATACAGTAAAAGGTTACAACACCTCATTTTCAAAAAGAGCAATTGACATCTTATGAGATGGTCTGAATAAATATATTTAAAATCATCACCAGCACCGCTAATTTTATTTAATTAAGGACCGAATTGCCAACTTAGGTACTGAATGATAACTAACAAATAATGCTGGCCATCCTTGAGGAGAGGTTTGGAAATGGTTAAGCAAACACACTTGCATATATAAAAAACAAACTTATTTTCCTTTACATTTTTCATGTTTTGTCATTTTTTGACATAAAAACTGAAATAAATTAGAAATGCAGACTCAAAGCTGTCAGTACACAATGTACAATGACAAACTTGCATAATTAATTATGCAGTAATGTAATTACATATAATTATGTAATGTAAACTGAACATACAGCACAGAACATTATTGAATCTCAAATCTCATGCTAAAGGGGATTTCCACCTTTCTCACTCGTGAGAACATTTTGGTGGTACTGTATTATAGGTCAGCCCTACTTTCTCACATGTTGTAAGTTAACCACTTTAAGCAGCCCACACAACCCATAAACACACTAAACTCACCTTACCTGCTTCATATAGCTGAATTACTTAAACACTTCAGCAAAGCCATTACCAGAACTTTCTACTGCAGATAATTCTATAGTCAATCATTTACCAAGGTTTTTATTGTTCAATATTGTACAATAAATAAACAAGAACAAATCATTTAAAAAGAATTTAAAATAAATTAAAAATACATAGTAAAAATATTTTGTGCATGCCATGTTGAGACAATAGGCCCTAGCAGTACAAATCCTTGGCAATGTTAAGTGTGTTTTCGATAAGACTGCCTTGTAATGTGCGCCATCAGCATTTCTGACCAAACCTCAGTAGTACTGACCAATAGCTGGCCAAGTATTAGAAAGAGCTCATAATTGTATCTGTATCTGTAACTGCTGAGATCAGCATTTTGATACGCCACTATGGGCCATATTTACAGTTTGCAGCAGGGTCTGTGAGGAGAAGCCTCCAAACAGAATGTTACCCAACGTGGAAAAGCAGCTTGATGACAGACGGCTGTGCCAAGCACATTCAGCAACAGACTGCTGCTCCTGATTAGAATCTCTTCAATTCATGGAAAATTACATAAGAAGTAAAGACAGGCTCTGCATCTCTTATAGGAGCAACTTTGCGAATTCTGTCAGTATGTTATTTTTTAGGTTAAGGAATGGTCTCATCTCCACAGCCCATGTAAATGCTGGGTCAGATAGCTCAGACTGAGAGTGTCCAGCCTCAGTTCTCCTCTATTGCCCTCACTCCTGTTGAGGTTGCTTCAGCTGTTTCTGAGAAAGTGTCCTTAAATCATACGCAATGTGGCAGCTTGCACTCGCTGTATGTGTGTGTCTACAAATGTGGAGGGGATTAGTTGGCCCAACATCTGCTTGTTGTAACACAGAGTGTGGTCAGTAGGGTGTGAATTTTTCTGTTTTCCTTTCTACACATCGTAACAGAAGTACACACATAATCACACGCAAGGGGTTCTCCATACGTTTCAAAGCACGTTTTTCTGCACAAGCCCCTTCTTTAACACTGGTATTAAAGAGATGGTTCAACAGAAAACCAAATATACACAATTTCCCCCTTACCCCAAGCATAGTCACTCACTATTTAACGTCTTTGCTTCTTTAGTTTTGCACTGGAGTTACAAACAGGGCTTAAACCCTTTTCTGCCATATAATCTGCTCTTCATCAAGAATCATGCGATTTCTCAATGCTGTTGTTGATTTATTCAATGTGTAGGGAATAAAGCAGAAAATTCTGAGATTTTTACATTTATGCATTCAGCAGATGCTCTTATGCTGAGTGACTTGTAGTTTTAACTGTGTTACAAATACAGCATTCGGAGTCTTGCTCAAGGCCTCCTATTGGAAAAGTATCACATATTTGCCCGGGTGGGGAATCAAAGCCTAGTCTGCTGCATGGAAGCCAGTGATATTACCCGCTACAATACAACAACTGCTGTTTTTACTTTTTTTGTATCAACAAGCAACCCTTTTTAACAAGAAATATTGTTACAAACAACTCTTTATACAACAAAATGTGGAAAAATAAAGTATATGACACCGTATGCTACTAAAAAGTAGAGACCTTCTCTACTTTTTACCCAGGGCTGTTGAATACAGTGGGAGCAGTGCTAAAGGGTGTCTCCTAAAGTTCACAGTCATCGCCACAGTCTTGAGCATGTTCAGCTCCAAGTAGTTTTGACTGCAACAGAACACCAGCTGTTCAACCTCCCGCCAATGTGCAGACTTGTCTGATGACTGCAGTGTCGTCTGCAAACTTCAGGAGTTTAACAGACGGGTCCTTAGAGGTGCAGTCATTGGTACAGAGAGAAAAGCAGTGAGGTGAGTACACATCCTTGAGGATCACTACTGCTGATTGTCCGTATAGCAGAAGTGACCTCCCCCAGCGTGACCTGCTGTTTCCTGTCTTTTAGGAAGCTGGTGATCCCCTAACAGTTGGCTGGAAAGACGGTGACCTGGGAGAGTTTGGAGGAGAGGATTTCTGGGATGATAGTGTTAAATTCCAAGCTAGCCACAAACAAGATCCCTGAATATGTCCCAGGGCAGTCAATGTGTTGCAGGATGTAGTGCAATCTCATGTTGACTGCATCATCCACTGACCTGTTTGGTCTATAGGTAAACTGCAGAGGAGCCAGCAAGTGTCCAGTGACATCCTTCTTTTGTGCCCACACTAGTCTATTAAATGACTTCATGACCACAGACGTCAAGGTGACAGGCCTTTAGTCACTCAGTCTTGTGATGGAGGGATTCTTGGGGACCAGGATGATGGTGGAAGGGTTGAAGAAGGAGGGGACATCACACAGAGGGGTTATCAAAGGTGTGATGGAAGCTGATGTTGTTCAGCTTTAGAGACTGATGGGTGTGACTTTGTCTCTCTAAACCTGAACCAAAGACATTTAGGTCATCAACCATGTTGTTTTCTTCAACAGAGGAAGGTGGTCTTTTGTAGTTTGTAAAGTCTGCAAGGCCTTGCCACACTGATGCCTGTTTTTCAGCTTTTCAGTGTGGTTTCTTCTAGCCACTCTGGTCGCCTTCTCTACTTCTGTAGGCATCTGCCTTGGCCTGACAAAGCTGTCCTAGTTTGGCTGTGAACCATGGCTTGTTACTATTGTATGTCTGCATAGCACATACATTTCTATGCAAAAACTGATGTTAAAATTCAGATTCAGAAACCAAATAAGTCAGTCTATTGGAGATTATTCAACAACTCAATACAGTTTGAGGCAGATGTGTGTTTAAGGATGTGTGCGGATACTGCTTAGCAGGGTGCAAGTTTCCATTACATGTGAGTGTACAAACATGTCTGAACTGATTGACTATATTTGGGTAAGGCAGGGAAAATTGGGCAAATTAGATTTTTTGTATAAATATTGCTTCAGTAACTAATGCAATATGCCCTCATACTCACACACACATACATACACACACACATACACACACACACACGCACACACACACACACACACACAATCCATCTAAACACTACCTGCAAGCCACCACTAGCAACACGTTTGGTCAGATGACCTAGATGCTTCTAGATGCTTCAAAGCCATGTGCAGTTTGCGGTTTTGCTTAAGTGCAAACTAATATGCTGAACTTGTCAAGATCACAAGTGTATGGATATGTATCATAACTATGTGGGAAAGTTACTAACACTGTTCATTTCTTTCTTCTCTGGCATTTCAGAAAGTGTGTTAGAATGTCACCAAGGCAATGAATTGTGGAATATACAGAAGTGCTCAAAAGTTTGGAATCCCAATTAAAACGTTTGCGATCATTGTTTTCAGTACAATTAAAAAGAAAATGTTTACTATGATGTCTCTATTCTCCTTCATTACACATTTCAACAAATTAGTAGTAATCAGTAAAAATTAGACCAGAATTATGGACACAACTGTAGATGAGTCCTTAATGAGAAAATTAACTTCCAGAATGATTCGTACTTGAAAATGTGGTGATTAAAAATTCAGGGAGATCACTTATGCAAATAAATGAATTAATGTAATAAATACATATCATATTATTGAATCATTTTTTGGTTTTCCCAATAAATGTAATCATTGAATACAACATCTCAATATCACTAGTGGTGTCTATTGTAATAAACCAAATTTAAATTATAACTTACAGAGTGTATTTCACTCTATACTGTATGTTAAAATTTAATGACAGCAATTAGTCAGGAAAGGGTGCACTTAGTGTGTGTTTAGTGTGGTCTTGCACACCATGCTTTTGCACATTTGACACATGGGACACACTTGAACATTTATCAAAGCACATGAGAGCTACACATTCACCCAAACATTCACATGGGTAATGACACACAGTGTTAAAGCAAGCCCACAGTGGCCCCTGATATCTGTCCAACAACCACTTCCCGACAAGACTTCAATCAGTGATCCAGTCATGCATACGCACACACACACAACACAATGTGCCTGTTACGTAACCCCCCTCTCCACTCCCGACCTGACAGGACAGAGTACACACTCCTGCAGAGAAATAAAGTATGGAAAACTAGCTGAAGGGAGTTGCAGAGTACTCACACTAAATCTCTCACTAGCCTCTCTCTGCGTACACAAGCAACTAATTAAACAGCAAAATGCAACGGCAGTGTCACATCAAGTCCACAGAGGATTCCAGGAGTGTAGCAGAACATATAGTCCTGCCTCTACTTCAGCTCTTTCAACTGAGCACTCACGCATGGCAGCTCACAGAAACCAGGGTGGTTTATGTACGCTTTGAGTAGAAAGACTCTAAAAAAAGATGTCAAGTCCTTCAGCACCTTCATCTTGGGTGGTGACAGTTTCCTGAATCATGAAAATAGCAAATACCACAGACAGTTTCGACAAAACTCAGTGGAGGAGCATGTCTTCCCATGCACATGAGAAGTGTGTGAAAAGTGGCATGAGATTAAATATCTATCACTAAAAAAGTATTTGTAAAAAAAAAATAAAAAAATTTCAATATAAAAATAAATAAATAAATAAATAAAAATAAATAAATAAAAAATATTCAAATGAAATATAAGTATATAAATATACAGTTCGATTTGTTTAACACTTTTTTGGCCACTGCATAAATTCGTAAGTATTACTTCATAGTTTTCACTATTTTTCTATAATAATTATTGAGTAGGTGTTACTAAACTTTTGCTTTATGTTGAATCTTGTAGGCAGAGGTGAATAGTAATGAGCTATGTTTTCTGAGTTACATGTATTCAAGCAATTTTTATGAATTGTGTCTCTGTCCAAAAAACAAAAATTATCATGAATCTTTAAACGTGTAATATTACAGGAGAAAGTCCTTTTATCATGACATTTTCACACGATGTAAAGGGCAACTCCAGCAACTGTTGAGTGTTCTCAAATGTATGTGTTTAATGTGTATAGTTACAGTATATTTATGAGAAAAGTAATCTACTTTTTACTCAGTTACATTTTAGTAATTAATATTTAGTAACCAATTTCTTTAAGTGTTTAATTTCATGTTACATTCGTGAGCATCTGACCTGCCCCCTATTTGGCCAAACTGCTAACTTTGGAGATGTTTTCTTTTAATTAAAAAAAAATCTGACATTGCAGCTTTAAGTATGACCTAACACATTTATAGGTGAAATCTAAGAGTGAAAGAAACAGTGAACTGCTTCTCTGCAGTAAACACCAGCACCTTCACTCTCGCTGACTGCCACTTCATTTACCCTCTTCTTATCTCTCCAAAGCCCAGTTGCCATCCTACAACCCCGGTATGCTTGAGATTGAGAGCCATTTGTTAACAATTCTAAAGTGCCAACTCTGACTGTGTGAGTGTCAAAAAGGACAGAGTGACAGATGGAAAGAGAGGAAGAGGAATGATGTTATCCATGTAAACCACGGAAAGCTCCACTGAGCAACTCACAATAAATTACACTAAACTCACTCTGTTCTGCAAAACTTTCTGTCTGCTCTGCAAATCCATCTTCTGAATTGACAAAAACAGTGAAACCAAATCAAACAATACAAGCAGTGTATGGCAAGCCACTGGAGAAATGAGGCAATTGCATATTCTGTAAATGAATGGGAGTTGTGTGTCGTCAGTCCTGAGGCTCCAGCGGGTTTGGTTAAAGGTCTGCAAGTACACACACACATGGACACACACTCTTAACTGCTAAATTAAGCCTCTTTCTGATGGGCCTTGCATGCACTGTTGTAAACAGTATTTCTGGTAAGAGCTTAAGGACAAGCCAATTGAGATAAAACCATGAAAATGCAGAGAGCCACAATCAGCAGCCAAATCTCAAATAAAGCACATCAGAGAGCAGTGGGAGGGCACATGAGGACCACTGAGATGCTAACTCAGGCCTTTTCACAGAAGTACTTAGTCATAGAATGGACATGCAAACCAGGGCTGGTGTTTTTCCAACTTCACGTCTCAAATCGTGTTCATATATATGCTATATTTAGAGTGACCATGCAGAGGCCCATTGCGCTACACTTTTTCCAGCCCGATGAAATAATTTAAAATAAAATAGTTTCTTAGTTAACAGTGTTAACCTACACTCTACTGCACTGAAATAATGCAGTTCCTGGCATGTCTTCATGTGTAAAGGCAATTTCTTAAAAACCGGCAGGCTGGAAACCACATTGGTGCCTCCTCCACTTCGCACCGAATCTCTTCATTTTCCAGTAAATTCTGGTAGTTTGTGGGGAAAACGAATAACTACAGTGTTTATGTCTACCCAGCAATTAATAATGTAAAAAAAATGAAGACAAGCAGGTTACTTTCTTTTCAGCATAAAATAATTTCTTCTTTTCCTGCATGTTTTCAAATAATGCTAATATTAATTTGACTTCAGTATATGTGTGAGGAGAGGAATCTACTTTTAATCAATAACATTTACTGACAAATTCATTTGGTGTGTTATATAGTAGTTTCTTCTATTGATGACATCATCTGTATTCCTTTGTGATTCATCAAACTTCTGACTTTCGAAGTTTATAACTGATTTTAGACCCAAAGGTTCCCAAAAAGAGAATATTAAAGTCTAGCAAAATTCAGCTTCTATGCTGATAGATGCTGAATGCTGGACTAAAAACTGCAGTTCTATAACTTATTCAGTACTTATATAGTTTTTTGACTAGGTGGTAAGACTTGAATGGCAGATAGTGTGCAATGATAGTTCACTTATGTGATTGCTGTGCTTCAATGTTCTTTAAGAAATAAATCCTTAATCATTGAGCTACTCTACTCTAACGAATGAGCGTTACTTTAAATCTTTGACATTTTAAAACCTAAGTCTAAAAGTTCCTGGCTGCGCAGGTTTATATTTTTGACTGTAACTTGGTGATACATTATACTGTTATCAGTGATCTATATGCTCTGCTTCAGCACAAACTCAGCTTTTCAGCAATGCGAGTTATTAACATAATTTGTCAATGTTTAAGACCAAAATAATATGCAAACGCATAAAAAACATAAAATTGGAAATTACACTGTCCACATTTTTCCTAAAAATATCCAAATATATGCAGAACAAAACAATTTGGATGAATAATCTTGAGGTGGCGATACAGCAAAAAATACAATATTGCAATACTTCAAGAAATTTTCATGATACATGATGTCACAGTATTTATTTTTTCAGACATCTGATCAGCAAGAACTGAGTAAAAAGAACCAATAGTGCTCCATTAAAAAATACTATCAGAAACTGCAAATACAATGATTTTTATGCAATATTTGGCATTCAGTGTTGCACTAAATGCAGTTAAATGGGACTAATTTAGCTGTGTTTATGATAAAACATGCAGTTGGTCAGTGCTCTACAAGTGCCAAAGATATGCATGATATGTTCAATAAAGCATACTGTATTGTACTGTGGCATAATTTATCACAATAACATCACATACTGTCATATTACCAAACCCTAGAATAATCTTAACAGTCAACCCACTTCAATCATTAAACTTACTGGAGGTCTCTGTCTTCTATGTGTAGACATGTGTGACTGTTTTCTCAGCTTTGTAAATAGATGTTTTTAGTTTATGCTCTTACTGATGACAGTATATAGGACTATATCACACTCCTGCTGTTTCTTATGAGCCTCTTTGTTTATTACGGCCTTGTTATTACTGCCCTAAAAAGCATTTGTAGTATTTCTGCACACATCTGGAAGACAATCATATTTTTCTAAAGCCTGATGTCAAATGTTTAGAAATTGCCCTGGAATTGGCTAGTTGCATTTGGACCTGCTACCACTACATGGGATTCACATTTTTAAAATAAAACCACAGTGGTGTGGGACAATCTCTAAAGCTGAATCTCCTCTTTGATTGGATCTGCTGGATGTCACATTTATCATCTGATGACAAGCAACAGCATAAAAAATGCTAAAAAATGGCAGTTGAACATTGATCTGTGTACACTGTAATCTAATGGGCAGACAATGCAGCTGATTCTGCATGTGTAACGTAGATTAGGCCTGGGATTTCAAAGGGATGTATGACTATATAAGCCATGCTGCTGGCTCTAATTTATTGTGAATTCGTAGTTTGCTGATATCTTAAAGGCCTGTAGTGCTGTTTAAGTTTAAACGCAACGTTTCATGAATGTTACATGTAAAGGGTTAAGACAAATAATTGTACCTCTTACTATATTACTGTGACTAATGTTATGCAACTCTATTGTGGAGTCTCATTTGGAGAATCCAGCCAAGCTAAAAATTCCTAACCTTCAAAAAAACATTCTGGAGCATGCAACAGATAAGACAAATGCTCTGAATTAGCATGAACCAATGCTAATTCAGGGAAAATCAGGGAAATCTTCCATTATTATCAACTCACATACACAAGAACACATACACAGATAGCTGCAGAGACACTTACAGCCAAAACATGCAGGGCCACAGCCCCCTCCATTCGCTCCTGGTTGGTGAAAATGTCATCAGGAAACTCGTGTATACCTGAGGAAAAAACAAACATGTGCATCAGTATTCACATATACAGGAGCACAGTAGTGACTCATTTATTATAAATCACCTAGTTAAAGAACTGCATCTACCTGCAGCAGTGTTAGAAACCATACATCAACTTATCTTGCTCTCCTGGACTTTCAATTACAAATTGAAACACCACATCTAACTTTTTCAGGTATGTAAAAAATGTTTTTTGGAATCATAGCAATTTATAGATCCATTTCTGTGAACTATACAGCATAGAGTCTAAACCACATCAAAAATCTGCTTTTTTCCCATTCAAATCATATAAACAACAGAATGTTGTAGATCTTTGAAAACACTAAAACAAAGTTATGACAGACAAAAATAAGCAAATGTATGTCTCTGTTATGTAAGCACGTGTTTCGATGACTTTCATCAGAGTCCTTTTCACAAGTGTGTCCAGCTTGAGAGCATGCAGTCATTAAAGCAAAAGAAGGAAATTCAGAAATTTATGTTAAAATTTCAAAGATTTACAGTTCACAAAAATTTTGAGGCTGATAATATAATTTGTAATGAAAAACTTGTTTTAGTTAGAAAAGAAGGCAAAACAGAATTGCCTACAATCTGCTATGCATCATGTAATGAACAGAATCTTGAGTTTTATTGCTTTTAGAAAATGATGTTGAAAATACTTATTCTGATGTATGTTCAATGAATGATTTAAAGTACAAATAATAATCATCACAATGAACAGTTCTTCCTTCAAGCAATACAGTTTGTTGGTAGTAGGCTATGGGTGCCAAGCAACTCATGATATAAGATATAATATATAATACATTGATACTGTTCTGTTAATTTACAAATTTAAGATTAATTAAGTAAAAAAATGAAGGCAATCAGTTTTTCATTTTTTGCAATAAAAATATAGTTTCAAAACAGAACTATCAGTTTTCTAAAATAGATTTTTCAGATTTTCATAGATTTTCATTTTGTTATTGTCAATACAATTTTAACACATATTTGTACTGTCACAGCAGGTTGTACATCAATGTGTGTTTGAAAGTGTCAAGCATCATGTCATACTTAACCCTCGGTATGCGTGAATGATGAGAGAAAACACCCACACATTTACAACATAGTGAGCTGCTCCAGTGTTAGTTTCTTAACCTGAAGCAAGGCTCCTCCACTAAGGTCAGGCAGACACGATAACAATCAGATTCGGCCGTGTGTGATTTTCAGCTGCTGATTTTCCTGCAGTTACGAAGCTGTTATCCTGGCCCTCTAAGTGTAGCTGCTCTGTTAACAAGCTATTCACAAACGCAGCATGCCACCTCGATGGCTCCACTGATAAGCTCTGGCCCACAGATTGGACCTGGTGCTTGCTGCAAGACTCCTATTAGGTCGGCCTGCCTTCAGCCAGCCGAGAGACAGTAGGAACAGTACAGCCAGTTGCGAACTCCCTGAAGCGCTAAAATTGTGCTCATTCCTCTACTGCCTGCTTGCTGCTATGACATCAACTACAGGGCTACCACTGAAAAGCTCAGAGACTCCCAAGACAGGCTGCTGTTTGTACAAGAAGAAAAGCTGATTGCCAATACGTGGCTTAAGCACGAGTTCTCTGAGTGTGGCTGTGTTTACGGCTCTGTGCTTTTTGTTGCTACAGTGAAAGGCTAAATCCCACTTAACTGAAAGAGAAGCATCTTATCCCACTCACTATTCTTTGTTACAAAGACAGACAGCGGTGCTCTTTCTTTTTTTCTATATGCAAACTGACAAGACTCTTCCACGAGGACCAAAAGAACAACATTATCATGCTGCAATTAAGGCTGCTTATAATTACTAGAACTGAAGGATAACTGGAATGCTTTGGCAAGTGGAATACAAACATCAGAATGTGAGACGGAAGCCAAAACACTATGAAAAGGGTTCATCTCATATAGTGGTTTACCGATGATAAAGCCATTAGCACAGAAAGCTGAGTGTGTGGGCCTGGCGGTGTTTGTCTATGGCTGCATGGCACACAGTGCCATTCTATCAGTGAACACCCAACAGGCTGAGTGTGCGAGCAGGCTAGACACTGCCCTGTCTGCCATGTCAGCACTGAGCCAATAGCAACTCACACACCACCACACTCCACTACTACACATGAAGGGTAAGGAGAGGGAGAGGGATAGAAAAGTGAAATGTATCCTGCTGGGAGGGAAGCTGCTGTAGTAAAATGATGTAGTGTAATTTTCAGGCTTTCAGTCTCACCAAGGTCTTCCTGTCTATGTACATCACTGTGCAAAAGGCAGAGAGTGTCCATTTAAATTTACCAGACAGTTAGACAGAAGTCTGAATAACAACATACATTAATTCATTCAATGTTTAGTGTGTTGATCCTTAGGCTTTATTACTGGCTTTCAGTTTTTCAAAGAAATCTGCAGGGATATTCTGATTGATAAGTTGGTTGTATTTTCTGCTTCTCAAAATCCAATCAATCCCAAACACATCCAATAACATTGAGGTCTGGACTCTGGGTTACTCTGCCCAGTGTTCTGAATACACCAGCAGCTTTTTTGATTAGTCTGGAAATTTGAATCTTTTTTGTTGGTTTCCTTTAGTCAGTAACAGCTTATTAGAAGCTACATATTCTTTCAGAGTCATAGCATTAAGTCATCTTCTCACAGTGGAAGGATAGTCAGAAACGTGTGGATTTCCTCAGACCTGAAGCAAGAGTGGAGCTCCTCTCTTTTAAAGATGAAAGTTTTAAGTGCTGTTAACCTTATGGTGATCAATTCGGTGGTCTGCAAGGTTGAATGGTTGTTAGGAGTCCCATTTTCACTGTATCTTTTAACAATTACTTGAACTCCAGTTGTGGAAAGTCCTGTTTTTTTCACTATTTTTCCTTTGACTCCTTCCTAAAGAAAGTGGATCACCTTACATTTAACCTCACCAGAAATATAACCTCATAGTTTATAAATAAATTTATAAATAAATTATTGCCATTTTGACTGGAAATTAAATAAATGCAGTGGTCCTTGTCTTTTGCACATCTAAAATGCTCTTATAATTCCCTGAACCCCAGACTTATTATTTTCTTTCAGCAATTGTTAGAATTTATTCAGGAACTATTAAAGTAATATGTAGTAATATATGTAGATGTAATAGTGAGGAATATGTGTCTTTGGGTGTTAATTTTGCTTTTCTTTGAATTTATTATCTTCAGTTTCATGATGCCATGAATGTTTTGTTTTGATACATATTATTTTACTTTTCCTTGTTTTATAAAGTTTGTGGTTCTCCCCTTATTTGTTTGTCTTTTTAATTATTTGTAATCTTATTTTTTTATTTTGCCTTTAACATCTTTTTTACCTGCCTGCTACACAAGTTACATTTTATGAATGGTGAATAAATGTAATATTATTATTAATAATGCTGTTATAGTCACCAATTGTCCATCATTTTACTCACTGACACTAATCCAGGTCCCCAGGACCTTGGGACACAGTGACCTCTGAGGCCACCACCTATGTCCACCTCCATTCCAGCCCACCATAAATTTCACAAAAGCCCTTAGCAGCAAGAGGAAAACATCACTCAACTGACTACAAAAGACTGATGGAAAGTGCACAAATTGAAAGCGAGAGTCATCTGTCTATTTTTCCTCCAACAGCTACAGGCCTCTGTAGGTGCTTATGGCTGGTGTGGGGCTCAGTGGTGACTGTGGTCCTCATTAGAGAAGCTCAAACACTGAGACTGAGTCCCCTTGTTGAGTGCAGTGCACTGGAGCATGGCTCTAAAAAGTGTATTCAGAAGAGCCCATGATTAACCTTATTTCAATTGCAGTACAACAAACTTCAATTACTGAGCCTGCACCAATTAAAAGATTTCAGTACAGCTTAACAGCGGCCTGAATTTGGCAACACTGCAGAAAAGATACAGGAGTCTTGCTTTTGCTGTAATTACCGTGGGCTTTAAAATAAAAATAATGACAAGACATTGTCACATAGGATTACGTAACCAACTGATCTATCCATGCTGAGACAACAAATGCAGCTGGGTCTTTCCTAGCAACTGATGTGATGTTTCATGAACTTTACAGAACATTGGCTAAAACCCAATTCAACCTTTTCAACTGAGATTAAAGTTACTGGTTTAAAATGCCGCTCTACCAACTGGACTTTGATGTTGTAGCTAATTAAAACTGAGTAGTTTAGAAACGACAACTGTTTTACCACCATGCTAATGTCCGCTTGATAAACCAACAAAAAAACTACACCTGATCTGTACTAACAGTGTGATCATTGTGTTTCTAGTTGTCCACGACAAATTCTCATTAGTTTTAATGTGATTTTTGCCAATGTTCTGTAAAGTTTGCTGAACCTTCCCACAACTGCTTTGGAAGAATGAGTTTGTGGGCAGAGCACTGGTAGGTCACATCCAGATAAAACCTAAAGGCCTGATAAAAGCCGCCAAGCCCTTTTTACTGCCTCTACATGCAGCCATTCTAGATTGTTGAGAACAGGCTTCCTGACGTTGGCCCACAGTCCGCAGAGCAGACAGGAGAGGATAAGAGGAGAGCTTGCGGATGAAGGCTGTGTTCCAACCTCTCTTCTTGCAGGGCTACAGGAGACTAATGGCCAACAGGAAGGGCATGAGGACTGTCCACATAAATTAAGTGCTGTCAGCACCAACCTCAAGCTCCGCTACACACACCTCCCCCTCATCCGTGCAGTAACTTCCCTCTCTGAGGGCAGATTCACATACAGCCACCATATTCAACACATGGACTCCTCGTGCCTTTGCCCAGCACTAAACAAACCGACTAATCAGAGTCAAACATCAGAAGTGCTCATATATCTAATGTTGAGTCACACAGTGACTGTCAGACCTGAGAGGCGCACTGAAGGCCAGGCCTCTGTAACACAAACTGAGGGGAGGGTAATATCTGTTGTCAGTTAAGCTTCAATGATGTTTCTGTTGTCAAGGTAAGCTACTCTTTCCTCCTCTCCGTAAGACAATATGGAGGTGTATAGCTTTGTTTCAGGTGTGGTAGTTCAAGCCTCATTCTAAGCGGAGTGGTCAAAGCTGATAGTCTTGTATACTGTTATTTTTCTGTCCCTGATTCTGTGTCGTTCACATTTCCTGAAAACACACTGACAAGAATAGTGGATGCAAAAAAAAACAAACACAAGAAACATCACTTCAGTCAGTCATCACTACCATTTTGATATATTTTAAATTGCTTACTGTGCAAACGTTTAAGGCGGTTTAGGGCTGTAAGCATTTGTTTACTCAAAAGACTAACACACTAATATTAAAATAAATACAAATGATAATAATGAGTAGTGAGTTTACACATGTCAATTCAACCCTTTCCAAACCTCTCCTCTTAACAGCCCAGTACCACTTGTACTCATCATCAAATAACTGGTTTGGCTCATCAAAACCCTATTATGTTAAATATTGTATTGATAGAATTTAACAAATCTAACAAACTTTAATTAAAAAGTTAAAATTCGACTTAAATCTCTTTTTTTCTACACTGTATAAATGTAACAGGGCAGAGGCTGGTCGGAAGAGCTTTTGAGGTTGTCAAATGTCAAATATTGCTTTTGTTCATCTAAAATAAAGTTCTGTGTTGCACTGTTACATTCAAAATATTTGAGCTGAACAGAATCAGTTAAATTGTTTGTTTCCACATAACGTAATCTAAGTTGAAGAGAAAAGCCATTTACAGTATAAATACAAATGCAGAGGTGGGTTTGATCAAAAGTGTACAATTTGAAAATGTCAGATTTTTTCCGCGTGCTTAAATGAGCTACAAAATAAATAACCTTGAGGGCAAAACATAAGGGGATGCATTTTAAAGGTGAATATGGCATGAAGGATCAACAAGAGGAAACACTCCCCCACATATGTGAAATATCCACCCAGAAAGAACTGCAAAAGGTATAAACCAGAATACAGTAGAACAGAAACTACAAAAGACAATAGATCAAAAGTTATCAAAAATGATCAAATTATCAAAAGTATCAAAAGTATCATAAAATTATCAAAAATATCATAATTTGTGAATTTCATGATGAATGGCCCAAAAAATGTCTGGTTCCATTGATTTACATTAAAAGTAAAGTAGTTTTTTTTTCTTTCTCCTATAAAGTTGTCATTTTGTCATTATACATATTATACATATATATATATATATATACATACACACACACATATATATACTATGTATTTGTCATATATATATATATATATGTAATGGTGTGGACTAATAATATTTCCACCCATTCTTGTTGTACTACATAAAAAACAGACATGATCTCTATGGCCATTATAATATTTGGATGTAATTCCAGCCTTTCTAGTGTTTAAACCCCAAAAGTCATTCTCTTTTGCCCATGGTAAGATGGATGGCAAGGAACCATTAACATATACCTATGTGCTTGTATTAGAAACGTCCAAAAAATACCCAATTATTACCCAAAAATACCCAAAAAATAATTCCCAATACAGGGAGAGATATAAAGAAAAAGGAGACAGACAGTGACAAAGAAAAAGAGTGAAATCTCAGCTTAGCCAAAAGTATATTCACAGTGACTGTATAAGACATCAAGCATAACGTACACACCAAAGTGATGTGACGTCTAGAAATAGTTCAGTTAAATGAGGGAATATCAGAGTTAATTGGGCTGAAGTGTAAACCAAAAGACTGTCTAACTGCCCATATGACAGAAAACAACTAGCAGTGTCTGACTTATTGCCTTACTCTCCTTATGCTGTGTAATTAATACAGAATATCCCTTTGGTAATTAATTTGTTGTCTGCTGTAATACAATTCCTATGTGCTTTAAAAACATATTTCCCATGAGAATTAGCAACATGTGAAGCCAACCTCTGAGTCATAATATGGAACACTAGAAGATAACAAACAATGACAGTCACTTATTCCAAGAAGTAAGAACTATACTGACTCAGTCACATCCTTGAGTACACAGAATAAACACTTACTTGATGTATAATTAAAGTTCTACTGTGTGCGCATTTATCTGAAGGGCAATTAATGGTGTGAAAATAACAACTTTTCACTACAATACATATCTAACAAGCAAACTCTGTGAAACATACTGAAGCGCTGTTGTACCGCTCTTCATTTGTAAGCATCACGTTCAAAATAATGCTGATGTAAAAGAGTGCACAAATTAGGAAATCTCATAATTCCTCCTTTTCAGTTCATTTTATCCCTTTGCAATAAGTCACTTTCCTGACCTTGGCAGTGACGAGTGGGTTAAGCCGCAAATGGTTCTGGGAAAAGTGGTTACTAGTATAATAGCTTTAAGACTTTGTCCTCAAAAATACTGAAATACTGCTTTGTCAACATCATGAATCCTGTTTTCTACAGATGACTCAATTTTCTCTGTATCTTTTTGAGAATATGCTTTTTGTGCACTTCAAGTACTGCTGGAGATGCATCATCTGTGGCCTGGTGCAGACAGGCACATGTAAATCAGCTATTATTCTCAGCTATGGAATCGGGCAGACGTCGCTTAGAAAATGCTAGCTTAAGTGATATAAAGGACATGAACACAGTCTTAGTAAAAGCTGGAGAATTGCTCTCTGTGCTTTTCTACTCACTGACATAATGCAGAGGCTTCTGGGATGGCTACAGTAATGCCCACATGCTCACACAACGTGCTCGTACACTCTTGTACACAGTGTGGAGATGTGCTTAAATTATTTGCTTGGCGCATCAGAGCACTGCACACTGTAAGAGTTATTCTCTAAATGGGGAAGGAGTGGGGTTGGACGAGCGAGGCAGCAGCAGGACAAAATACATATCTGCCAGCAGGACACAGTCATGCATGAGTAGGAGATATGAGTAGATTATGTGAAAAGCACTCTCTGTCCCCTTTTATTTCAATCCTTATACTGTTACTTAAAGTGGCAATTTAACCCTTAGTACTTAGTTATCGCCTGCAATAAACAAGCCCTGGTTTGATATTGCAACACCAAAAAGTACACGTAATTACTATGTAACTAACTATGTAATAATTACATAATTACATAACCATGAAATGTAAACCACATGTATGACAAAAAACAACATTACTGCCTTAATCAGATCAAAAACAGCTACACAGACAAGATGTTAGTTTAGATTAGCATGAGTTTTAGATAAATGAAAATAGTTACTTAAAGTTATTTGATACGCATCAAAGCAGACTAGTGAAGGACTGTTTGAAGTCCTAAATCTATTTCTTCTCCTTCAAATGAAGTACAGAAGCGTGGATGGGGGTGCAAACACATTTAATTAAACCTAAAAGGAATGTGGACACCAAAGATCGATTGATCTTAGCTGTGGTATCTGTTCTACTCTGTTTTCACTTCCTGAGTGCATTCTGAGGACGTCTTTAAATAAATTGGTCCTGTTAGGCCAAATTTGATGATTATGCAAGTGAGAATGTCATACATAGTGATGAGGTTTTGAGAGTGCAGTATCAACGTTTTTGAAAATCAGTGTCAGTACAAACTTTTTCACTGACAGTGCAGGCCTCGTACTGACTGAACTTCTTGTCACTGTCACAGTCACAGAGACTGCAATCAAGTGTTTTTTTGCCATACAATAATAACAACAATTGCAACATCCTCCTTGCTCCCTGTTCCTGTTCTGGAAATTAGAAGAAACAAAATAAGTAGAAAAATGAGTGTCTTCATCACTATTGTAAACTCGTACTTTGTACTCACGGTAATACAACTGTAGACTGTACATGTAATTGCCTATGAATTCTTCCTTCAAAAGTGAGAGTCTTCAACATTACATTTGTATCAGTAAGTAGAAGAGATGTTTTACTATGATTTGAAGCTATTATCGTGCCTACAGTCCTTCTGCAGAAAAGCCAGCATTTACATTATAGCCATGCTTTTTATTTTCATTGTTTCACACTGAAATAACCTGAAAAAATGTAAAAATTATAACAATTCTTTAAAAAGAATAACAGCTGATGTATAACACACTTGATTAAAAACATCTTTCTATTGGATATTTCTTGCCTGTGTAAAGCCTAGAGCTTGGCGTTATGTTGAAAATATAACATCACAATACTTCAAGATACTTCATAAATAGTTCACAATACACGATATGTCACTATATTTCAATTTTCTCCCATATTAAAAGTTAGAAAAGGCAAAAAAGAGAAAAGAGTGCCACAGTTCAAAAAACAACTTTGTGTACAAATGATTTTCATTTAACATTTCATATCCTGTGTTGCACTAAATGCAATTAAAAAGGAGTAAATGTTGCTCTCTTTGGATTGAAATATACAGTTGGTCTAGACTACTGATGATATCCAAGATGCGCTCACAAGAGGATACTGTGACATACTGTGATGTGACTATTATGAGCCAAAAGAGGAAGCCTCTAGAATCTCATTTACAGAAATTAATTATAACTGAAGCCATTATAACTTCATCAGTTCTGCTAGTTGGGTGTTTATATCACATTTCACTACAGATATTAACACCATTTCAGTTGCATCAGGTAAGAGACATGACTCAAAATGATCTCTCCAATTCTCTTCATCTCTCCTCCTGGGAGCTGCCGACAGGGCATGCAGACTGGGGTGTCGACTGTAAACATGTGCCTTACACTCAGGTGGCCATGGTATAGCAGCCGAAGGGGTACAGTAAAGACCACTAATTAATGACACGATTCGTACACTCACAACGCAACTCTTCCCTGCAATCTGTCTCCTTAACTCCTGCTCAGACACTGTGCCCAATTAGGCCTGGATTCAATTAATGCTTATTCACACATCCCTGACTAGTCACATCCCTAATTAGTCACATCAGAGCATGTTTGCTTCAGCTCAGCCCCGTAGCTGGCTTCTCCAAGCTGCAACTGATTTGCAAATCATGTTATAAAAGCTAGACCACGCACTTCACTGCAAAACAAGGCTTCTAATAATATAAATTCACAATTTACAGCTAAGCATAAAACAACACAGCTTGGCTGGAAGAGCAGAAAGAGTGTGAGTTAGCCCGTCTGGCTGAGGTTCTTAGCCTCTTGGTCAGGGTCAAGATGCAGAAGGGCGAATAAGAAATAACTCTGCTTTGTAACTTACATTAAAATAATATTCACGGTCAAATTGTGTTGCTTATGAAACACACACACACACACACACTCACACACACACACACACACACACACACACACACACACACACACACACACACACAGTGGGAGGGATAAGAATATTTGATGACACACACAGCCCTCTTCAAATCCCTGACTTTTAAATCTATGCTGGATCAAGCTGGATTTTCCTGCACTGCTGCTGCTGCTGGGACCGCAACTCTGAGAAACAACAGAGATGCCAGTCCATGCTGCATTACATAAGAGCCCAAATATTATATAATTCAGACTTTTTATTTTAATAAATAATTCATCCTAATCCTGCGCATCATTAAACAGATCTCAGGAGATAAGGCTTTTTAAGAACAATGCCAAACACAACGACTCTAATCTACACGTCACTGTATGGCGAACAGATGCCAGTTCAGTTTTTTTCCCCCTGCAAACCTTAAAAAATGAAAGTGTGTAGCAGGAATGGAGGGGGTGGACTTTAAAATGGCAAGCTGTAAGATTAAAAGAGAGCTTTGGCTTCCTAAGTCTGCCACTGGCTCTGATGAAACTGTACAACGGGAGTGAAAGATTGAGCATGGTCATTCTTGGTCTGTGAACTGATCACAAAAACAGTGTATCAGTGCATTTTGATGACAGTGTCAACAGCTAGAACAAGACGTTTAAAATGCAATTACATAAACTCAAGCAACATTTTTTGCAGAAAACTCCTTTAAGCTCTACACATATTATTCAGTTATTAATCTTATGGCATAATGTCCCATAATTAGTATGTACTGCTCAATAATTTCTATCAAAGTACTGTATATTGACTGGTCCTTAGACTTTAAGGCCTGAATCCTGAATACTGAATCCAGCTGAGAAGATCAAATGTTTTAATCCTGATGCCTACAAACATGTGTAGCCTTTGCTTCATTACAAGTGTGGCTGGGAGGTGCTGAACGTCACATTTAAACCTGTGGGTTAAAAGGGGTGTAAAATTCTCTTGTTTGTACTCCACTGAATTTGATTTGAAATATAATCTGCACAGTTGTTGTACACCATCATTCAACCAAAATGTAAAGCGGACCAAAATAAAGCCTTAGACTACTGGCCAACACTCACTCCTGAATGTGATGCTGTATATGAGAGTATTATGTACAATATCAGTTATAGTACCTTGTACCACAATTACATTAAAAAAAGTTAATCAGTAAAGTTAATGTTTCACAGGTACAAAGGTTTCTTACAATGGTGACAGTATATATTCTACATACAACTGTATGTATTATCTACATGCTTTGAATGAACAAGTCATCCACTGATGGGCATTACAGTAACAGAATGGTAGAGTTAGGACAGCTGGGAGATGAAGATGACCTGAGCTTACACTATAGAGTAGCTTCTTCTCTAATCCTTCCATAGATGACATGCCAGCTGCCTATACAGGGCGGGTGAAGGGCCATATGCCATCTACGGACACTTAAGCATGTGTATAACGTATTAGGGTCTATTACTATGGACAATCAGGCTGTTTAGATGTACAGCAGTCTGATGGGCATGAAATCCTTACCCTCGTTTGCTCTATGACTTTCTGCAGGGTCTCTGGCAATGACGTTTCTAACTCAGTTGACCAATCCCGCCTTAATATGCTGGATGACATGAGCAGCATGATTTCCTCACACATGAAAGTAGGGCAGTGTTTGTGGACTGGATAGTGATCCAAATGCCAAACATGTACGATAATACCAAATAGTACATGCAATGCGCGTGCAATGGTTGGCCAACAATATTGTCAATAACAGCTACATGCAGTATTATCAATATTGTCCAATAGCATGACGATGATTAGGGCTAATTTGAGGAGCTCTCTATTTATGTGATAACTATAAAGGCTCACTACTATAAAGGTAGTGAATCTGAACACAACATATCGTCACGGTAAGTATTACAAAAACATGAAAACTGCATCCAAGCTTCACCTTTAGCATAGGAAAATCTTTTTTTCATGAAGAGAGCTAATGGGAAAACAATATATATATATACATACAATTAAAAGTTTTGGCTGTTTATTAGTTTAAGAACTGAAACTACTACAAAAATGACATAAAATTACAGTGGAGACTAAAAGTCTGAGACCACTGGTGAAAATGCTTTTATTTTGCATTTATTTATAATTTAATACAAAGTTTTCTCATTATAAATGATATTATCAGCTTAATAATTGAATGACAAGTAGCATATTTTAATGTTTACAGGAATTTCAAATTTCTTAGTATTTCTTATGTCCCTCTTTTGCTTTAATGACTGTGTGCAAGCTGGCAAGGCTGCCATACGTTTACACAAAAGCTTCTGATGAGTCAAATACACCTGACAGTCATCTGTATAAAAGCCTCAACATGATCGACTTCACAAATTTGCTTCAGTTTGAACAGTGACCTAGCAATTTTGATTTCCTCTTCATTTTCATTGTGAGAACTTTTCTTTGTATTAAATTTTTCAAGATTCTAAAGCTTCATGTTATTTGTTTCCAGGTTTAAATGGAAAATTGTGTGTCCTGAGACCTTTGAACTCTAAACTAATAATATCAACTGAGATTATCGGTTATCAGAATGTTTTGCCTGAAATCAACATCAGCCACAAAATCTTCATACGGGCGGGCCCTCGTGTGCATACATGCACTGGAGTGGAACAGCAAGTGTCGTTCTCATTTATCGCATCGCTGCATATGCCTGTCTGTTCAGAACAAAAGCAATCAGATTTTCCTCCCCGAAATATGCTTGCTGGGCCATTTAAGGAGACAGAGTGCTGTCCCGGCCCTTTAAATCTCCACCTTTCCCTGCTCCTGAAAACACTTACAAACAACCACATATGGTTGCATTTAGGTTTTTTTGCCACAAGTGTTTAAAAACAACTGGGTGGTACATTACCTAATGCATCAAACATTTGTCTGATGGTAGAGAAGGGGACTGAAGGAACAGAGGCTGTAAGCTGGACGAATAAACTTGGGACACAATCCTAATAGTTACGAATGAAAAATAAGTCTGCAGTCCTTATAGTGTGCAGCTGTAAAGTGTTCAACCATGGCAAATGCTTGCAAAATTATAGGATATAGTCAAATTCTGTTTTATCCCTTAAACCACAAAAATCTCCAACTGGTTCCAGTGACTCCTACAATTTAGACACACCATACTGTCTGAATTGATGGAGTGGAAGAGAACAACAAAGAACTGTCCTAGATTACTGCACTTTAGAGACGGTGTGTATATGTGTGGGGAGTGATTCTCAGTGACCGCTGAAACCTGGGGCAGTGGGTTCCACAGATGCCAGCGGGACCCAAACACACACTCAAAACTGTGACCAAGTTGTCACCCTCCACAGAGCAGCCCTCAAGAAGAAGGCCAAGCAGTGAGGAAAAGACAGGGCAAGGTACTGTACAGAGAGCGATAAGAAGGAAGAGGAAACAAAAACAGTCAAATGAACAAAAACAGAGTACAAAAACAGAGGTACAGTGAGAAAGAGCAGACCACACAGGCTGCTCAGCTCCTGTTTTACAACATATTCCCAAACAGATATTAGCAGCAACATTGTGTGCCGTATGTCCAACAGAGGTGGCAATCTAAAGACATCATGCAATGTAATCATAATACTTGAGTCATGATACAATTTTATTGCAAAGATTTAAACATTTGTGATAAAATGCAATTTATTATATTTAGCTGTAAATAGATAAACATAATAAAAACTGATAGCAAGTACACAAATGTTGTAAAAAAAGTCACATTTGATTCTGTCCTCTACAGATGATCTACTGATGCTCAAATTGTGAAAAAAAGTTTCAGGTGAAATTGCTAATTATCTAAAAGATCAGGATTGGGGTTTAGTTTAGGTTTTTGGGTTTAAGTTAAGATTTGGTTTTGATTTAAATTAGATCTACCAGAATCTACTACATTCAACTTAGCACTGAGGGTTCACTTTAATAGATATTTAGTTGAAAGCTGAGAATAATAACATTCAAACAGTATCACCCTCCATTCACACATTAATGAACATTCTTATCCAGATATTACAACAGAAGGTAAATTAAATGTGGTGCAATGGAATGTCAGTATTTTAGAAGGGAACTTTGAAACTTAAAGCAACACTTTATTTCACTTGGTGTGAGTGTGTGTGTGTGTGTGTGTGTGTGGGACATGGCAGTGACCTGAATGATAGGTAACTGACTTCACAGCTTTAAGTTACTCTAAAATTGATTTAGCTCTCCTAACTCACAATTTTAGTGTTCTATGTAAGATTTGGAGATTTGGAGACCTCTCTGGTGGAAATGTGCAATTGCACAAAACATGTGGCAGAACATTTTGTGACATTCTCTGCTTTCCATGAGTAGATGAATCTGATGAGTGTGTTAAAGGCATATTCAAAAAGAACTCATCAGATAATGTACGTGAAGTATCAGTATGACATGATTTTGCATTCGAGAGCTAGACATCCTTCTTTTTAAGCCTGTGTGTTATGCTAACACATGAAGACAATGCTCTGCAAAACTCACACAAAATCTAAATTTTCAGTTATTATTTCAGGTTTTACAGTGTGACTTGCAGAAGTGCACACAAACCATATTTTAATGTATTTTATATGTTTTTCAAATTTAACAAAAAAGTCTGTGTATTGTGTAGCTTTAACATGAGCTTACTTTAAAAAAGGTACTGAATATGCTGCCTCATTATAAGCTGAAAATACCCTCAAACAGTTGTTAATTTCAAGCTGTTACTTACGCCTCTCTGTAGCAATACAATTTGCCCCCACAAAAAAATCACGATACTAGGTTGTACATACTTTTTTCTTCCACCCCCAAAATCCAGAGTGTAAGGGCGTATGTGTGTGTGCTGCAGCGGCTGCGTGTTTCTCTGTGTGTGTGTCCACATCATTAGAGAGACATTGTTCAGTCAGTGTGAGATGCAGTGGCAGGAAAATGAGAGCTCTTCATGTGGGAGTAAAACACTTAATTAAATCTTTCCAACATTACATTTGTGGGCGAATGTCAGTCCTTTTATTTCACGCAGGCATTATCTCAACTAACAGAAGCCTCAATAAAGAAATAACACTTAAAAAACCCTTTCCCCGTGTTTTTATATGAGCAAAATGTCACCAGTCAGCAATAGCACTTACTCTCAACCTGGCACACTCAGCCAGAATGAATAGTCATCCACAGGGAACACATTAATTAAAGGTGCTTCAAATTAGACAAGTCAGTGTCTTAATCCAGTGTAGCCAACGTGTATCCCTCATCTCTCTCTCTCTCTCTCTCTCTCTCTCTCTCTCTCTCTCTCTCACTCTCTCTCTCTCTCCCTCTCTCTCGGTGAGATGTCTGGCTCACAGTACTGCCATTGATGTCTACATCTGAACTCAGACTGAGCTCCTGGGCTTATCAATGAGCATCAATCGCCGGTCATATGAACTCTGCTCACACCTACAAGCACTGAGCGTATACCTACTCTCAAGCGTGGAACAAAATACAATGCGTGTCGGAAGCACGTCTGTGGGTCTCTCTGGAGACGTCATATTCCTGGAAACATGGCTATTTCTGCCAGCATGTGTGCCAGTGAATCATAAATCATGCAGTGAAGAGATCAGGTCAGGTCCAGATGGAGAGAGAGAGCAAGAGAGTGAGAAAGAGAGGGAGAGCGAAAGAAAGAAGAGGGGTTAGAGGGACAGGACTGTCATGTTAAAGGCTACAACAGGCCAGCGGGACTGCAGAAAGGGCACATGGTAATACTGGCATTTAATCAGGATGATGCTGAACGTGGTGAGAAAGAGAAACGACCTCGGCCTCCAGAAGCCAGATTCTTGGGGCTGGTGAGACGGAGAGAGAGAGAGAGAGAGAGAGAGAGAGAGAGAGAGAGAGAAGAGAGAGAGAGCTTTATAATCATTCCTTCATTATACAGTCCTTTTGATCCAGCGAGCAAAATGAGCCTCTTAGGTTAAACTCTTGCATTGCTTTGAGCTGGAGACAGTATACATGCACTCCTACACTCATTAAAATACATTAATAAAGCTGTCGTCTTCCAACATTACATCTAGTGCGCTGAGTCCTCTGCAACCTTGAGAGCTTGTGCTAGAGGTTGTGTCTGCTGTGATTAAGATCACAGGTAAGTCCTGAGAGTGGCTGTATACAAATACAAGCAGCCTCATAGTGGGAGCCATGTGCCTCTTTACTTCTTTACTTTCTACCCTCTCTTTTCCCATTCCCCACAACCACATCTGTGTTACACAGTGTGGGAACATTTAACAGCAGTCCTGATATACTCACACACACACACACACACACACACACACACACACACACACACACACACACACACACACACACACAAATGTACACACAAACACAAGGATCAGAGGTATTCTAAATGTGGACATCTGAATAATTAATTGGCTTTACCCCTGATTGAAGGCCCTTTGCTAAGCTAAAGCCTGCACAGAGCCACTAGGTATACCTGTCAAAGTCCGATGGAACCAGATCAGTTGGATTTGGTCAAGTTTGGACATTGTTCAAATATTTCCCAGTTCTGTTTGGATTTTAAATTTCATGTTTAGGTTTCTCCATGTTTAATGAAACCTGGGCTGAATTTACTCCTTTACAATTCTTTTGTTTTATTCTTCCTTCCTACTTTTATCACCCAAACCCAAAGCCAGTGTTACAACTTAAAGTCATGCTTCTGCAAAATTCAAACCTACACAATTTTACCTAAAATACAGCTGATAAGCCAAGATCCAAGATATTTTTGGTGCCTGAAGTTTATTTTGTTTTGCACTGACACGCCGAGGATAATGTATTTAATATCTAATACCTACATGAGGCTAAAAGCTACCTGCTCGCATGTTTTAATAGACTCAGTCAAATTATGATTTGTTGATTTTCTAAGTGAAAATAAGTAACATGCTCTACAGTAAACTTAAATATTTTCAGAAAATTTTAGTCCACAATTTCTTGAGTTTAACATACTAAAAAATGTAAAATGTGTTGTAACTCTGGCATGGGTCACATTTTATGTTTTATTTTTTCCCCTAATATGTTAAATTGAGCAAATAAACAGTAACTGTGCACTAAAATGTACAGAAGTGTGTTCTCTCTAGAGGATGTGTACTTTCTCTTACTTAGCAAACCAACAAATTTAATCGGGGCACCCAACTTTTGCTAAAAAACGGCATTTGTTATTTTAAAGACAAAAAAAACAGTGTTACTTTAAAATAACAAACAGTATTTTTTAGATAGATAGATAGATAGATAGATAGATAGACAGACAGACAGACAGACAGACAGACAGACAGATAGATAGATAGATAGATAGATAGATAGATAGATAGATAGATAGATAGATAGATAGGCAGATAGACAGACAGACAGACAGACAGACAGATAGATAGATAGATACTTCATTGATCCTGAAGGAAATTTAGCATTTATGCTGAGGTTAGGATTCAGTTTGATTTCTGCTATTTTATGGGCTAAAATGTTTTCATTTTACAGGGCTTTGACTAAATGCTACACAAATTGTTTTGGCTTAGATAAATAAGTTTTCAAACCCTTTTCTCAGTGCCTGCTATGCTGCTTTCTAACAAAATAGGCCCCAAAGATTGCCATGTATCCATAGAATAAGCTCCACTCCTTCCCCACCTCTTTACTCTGATAGGAAGCTTAGTTTTGATTACTGACAGTGGTTTCCATTAAAGACAGCAAGTGAGAGACCCTCTGAGGAACCTGAGGGGTGTACTGGCCATACAGTTTTATTGTACTGAAATTGTTACACTCTTACCAACAACCATATTGAAGCCTGTATTCGGTCTTGCCATGTTTTACAGATTGCAGCATGACATATATTTAAAGAAGCAGACCTCAGATACCAAATATGTTCAACCACATTGGCGGTAAATTAGATTTTTGCCAACTGTGGGTTCGGATTCAAACTTTGGTACTTCTGGGTTAGATCAGATTTAAAATTCCAACAGCCAGATGTTCTCAGAATAAATTTCAAGTTCAATTAAGGCTCTGCTGTATATCCCTGCCCCCTGATGTCACCCACTCTGGGACAGGTGGCTGGTCTTACTGCATTACTGCCCTGCAGGACACACTTGTTCAGGACACGCTTGCCCTGCAGGACACCTTGTCCACCCCTGCCTGCTCTATATAGTGAGGCTGGGCCCAGTCACGTGACCACCCCTGCACTTTTAATTGCAAACACATTTATTGAGATGGAATGCTCGTAAAGAAACAAGGTTTTGTGCCAGCGCACAAAAGAGAGCGAATTAGGAAAGGGAACAGGAAAACAGGCTGTTGTGTGTGGCGGAGGTGTTGTTTTGAGACTTGACCGGGCTGGAAAGACGCTGAAGGATCTGATCTGACATGAGCGAGTGCATCAGAGCAAAAGACACACTCCACAGAGAACACGGCATAAATAAAAGAAACACAACAGATCTGTCAAATGAGATACAGAGCTCTCTCTCTCTTTCTCTCTGTGTATGTTGTGTGTTCCCTGTGACTCACCAGAGGTGTTTTATTGACTTTTCAAGCTGTTTATACCTCAGGGACTCACGAGAGGAAAGCAGAAACACAGAGAGGCAGACGAGGGAGAGGGAATCAGTGAGCGGACGTGGGTATGAGTTGAGTGCGTGGGTGACTGAACTGTCTACAACTCTGAAATATACACCTGTAATGAAATCATAAAAGACAAACATGGTTCTTTTAAGGAGAATTCCACCAATTTTACAGAATTTCTGCATAATTTGACGGCTGAGATGATGGTGATAAGAACCAGGGGTTGCAATGTCAAAAATATAACCATTTTATTTACTATTCACAACTACCAGTGACCCCACCCATGTCTTCTTAACCCATGAGTTTTATATATAATGATGATGGTTAAATACAGATAAATCTTAAAAAATAAGTTTTCTCTTGGGACTACTTTCCCTTACAGCACCCTGCATGTACCCCTCCACTAAGAATGGATTTTAAAAACTTTTGAGGCCAAAATCTTCTCAAAGCTATTATAAACCATGTCTCAGACATCATGCCACATATTTATAACCATTTCATGCAATCCTTTTTTGTAAGGGAGCTTTTAGAGGAATTAAACTCTTCAGACGGTCTTGTTTCTATCATCAGTGCTCTGAACAATTCTGACTAGCAAAGTTTATCTAGAATGGAGCACTACACATCAAATGTCTCTGAATGACTGTGCTTACATCTTATCATTTAATTATGCAGCAATTTTGAACAACTGATAGAATTCCCCAAAATACACTCTTATTTAAAGGTTCCTAAAAGCTTCTGAGCCTGGATGTATACATGGTACAGAAGTAGTACATTATGCAGAGGTGCTTTGCACTCACACATCTCATTTACAACAATGGCTCCTTAAAGATCCATCACTAAAAAGTTCTCACAGGCACCAAAATGGCCAAAAAACACTGTTTGGCACCTTTATTTTTAAGAGTTTAGGCCCAGACGTTGGTACAGGGTGTTCCTCGTTATGATGTTCCAGTCCTTCATAATGCTATCAGCAATCAATGCGCCACATTCCACACAATCTGGACTTAGTAAGACTCTGAGGCTTTTAGGGCTGATTAAGATTGATTAAGATTGCCATTCTCCACGAACCAGCAGTGATTGGTTATCTGTTTGCATGATGATAATTCATAAAAAAACATTCTAAAAAATGTCAATAAAATCTTTTGAATTTGATTTTGAAATGATTTCTAAAACAGTGAGCATCCCACACTTCCATCCATCCATCCATCCATCCATCCATCCATCCATCCATCCATCCATCCATCCATCCTCCACCGCTTATCCGAATCCAGGTTGTGGGGGCAGCAGCCTAAGCAAAGAGGCCCAGGCCTCCCTCTCCTCCACAACTTCCTCCAGCTCTTCCGGAGGGACGCCGAGGCGTTCCCAAGACAGTCGAGAGATATAATCCCTCCAACGTGTCATGGGTCTTCCCCGGGGCCTCCTCCCCATCGGACATGTCTGGAACACCTCCCTAGGGAGGCGTCCAGAGGCCATCCTTACCAGATGCCCGAACCACCTCAACTGGCTTCTCTCAACATGGAGGAGCAGCGGCTCTACTCCGAGCCTCTCCCGAATCGCCAAGCTTCTCACCCTATCTCTAAGGGAGAGCCCGGCAACCCTGCGGAGAAAGCTAATTTCAGCCGCTTGTATCCGCGATCTCATTCTTTCAGTCACCACCCAAAGCTCGTGACCATAGGTGAGAGTCGGAATGTAGATTGACCGGTAAATTGACAGCTTCACCTTCTGGCTCAGCTCTCTCTTCACCATGATGGACCGCTTCAGGGTGTGCATTACTGCAGACGCCACGCCAATCTGCCTGGCATCCCACACTTAACTTTTACAAAGTGTTTTCTCTTTTTGTTATGACGGCACACATTGTTATCACATGACACAAACAAAGTTGAAACTGGTCCAAACTTTTTTGTGCTCTTATGCACACAAGAAGCATAGCAACAATGCAAAGTGTGAATGAACATGAGGCTGGGAAACATAGACATCAATTTATTTTTGCAGTGAGAAGCGATTTACCACAGACCACTAACCTGTCTTGAAATTGGAAAGGCATTGCCTTGAAAGTCCATACATTCAAAACATGCATTCTAAACATTAAAAGGCACTGGCGCATTTGTGAAAGTTAAATAAGCAGCTCCTCCATCTCTGGGGTCTGCCTCACCTCGTCTTTTTTCTCTCTTCCGATATTGTTAAATCATAAGAGCATGTTACATCTCTGACCAGCTCAGACTCCAGCACTCATAAAAAGCAAGCATGCTTGAACATATTGGAACTCCTCCGGTCATTCCAGTGATAGATCGGAAAGCTAGATCGACTCGTCTCCCCTCTTAAATTACCAGATAAAATGGTGCCATCTGATTGGAAATCTAGTAAAATCAAGCTATAAATCAAGTAGCTTTACTGTAAGAAACAGAATCAGATAGAAATTTATAAGCATTTTAATAAAGTCTTCCTTGCCCTTTTTTGGAATCTCTGAAAGGCTTTGTATGGTTTGATACAGATTCATCCACTTTTATTGTTTGACCTTTTTAAAAAAAAAAAAAAATACTCAATTAGTTATCAAAATAATCAGTAAATCTCTCAATGATTAATATAGCAAATAGTTACAGCTCTAGAGATATTATTTTTATTACTGTGAATCAGGCTGGATTGGTGAGAATTCCTCACCAACTTAATTAGAGCCTATCATTCATTTTTATGCTTGATGAAAAAGGAAACGATTGGATGTAAAGCAAGATTTTCCAGAGGGACCCCAGAGCAGAGCTCATCCATCTGCAATCTCTGATGCTTCAATAAACTACATATCACTTGCTCACTCACTTATTTGCTCATTCACTCACTCCCTCACTCACTCACTCACTTTCTCCGTCTGCCGCTACATAGCAAAGTGATCTTCCATCTCCTGGTCCAAAAAAAGTAAAGGAGAAAAGGATTTCTCATAAATCAACTGAGATTTCCAGTGCCAGCATCAATCTCTAGATGAGATGCATTTTTTTCTCCTGACAAAAGTCCCAGAATAAATTGTCTCTTTCCTTTTGACGAGCGCTGCACTGATGCACCTACATTTAGTTGAGAGCAGGTTATTTTGGCAGCCGTGTCTGTTAGAGCGAGCTACATTCAGGAAAATGTATCTTGCTCTAATTTGCATGCGCTCTTTACCATAATGAACAAAGCAAGTAAAAGCAGAAATCATTTATTCTACTGACATGTTAATATTCAATTTGCTGTTTATGGTCAAACAATAATCTATCAAAAATGAGGTTTTTGTATTTTTCAGGCACTTAAAGCCATTAAGCGTCATGGATTATTAACAGCCTGCAGTTTATTTGCGAGCCATGTGAGGTGAAAGCACCGCATAAGCTATAAAGGGAAAATGAGAGGCCCTCATGGGACACACACAACCGTGTAATGACAGGAACAGCATGAGCAAGGAGGAGACATGCACGCACACACTCGCATATACACGCTAATGGCTCCATGACAGAAACCACTACCAGTGTAAAAGCAGCCAAAGACATTCACAGGCCCCCCTGCATTATTCAAAGACTGTTAATAATTAAGCAGTGTACTCATTTCAAATCATGTATCTACAGTCAAACTTGCTGCTACGTTTCTGCCAGCTCAATCTGAGGCCCCAAACCGAGAGATAAAGAGATTATGATGCTCCACAGCCGCCTCTAAACCACACTCTATACGGCACAGAGTGCGACACTGCACTCTGGCTCTCTGCAGGACTCAGCCAGAGATGGCATTACTCCATGCCTTCTGATTCTGTTTAAGCTACAGCTCTGTTAGAGCACTGATAGAGGTGCTCTGTGACCAAACCAAGGCCAGCAACAGCAGAAGGTTTAGCTGTATTCTCAACTTCAAAAAATAATCAACACATGCTTATGCCAATATCTTCCCTTTAACAAAATGAAGAGGATCAGCCAAGTTTGGTGTCTGAAGGTTACTTTTTAAATACAGGCAGTATGGTGATCTTTTACTGTGGATATTTCATTGCAAAGCGGGCATAATTAGTCCTGTTTGTTTGTTTGTAACCTTTGCTTGTTTAACTGGGTTTAGTGCAGTGTATTATGTATGAAAGACAATAAAAATCAGTGTATTTATAGGTATTAATAGTATTTTCTACTGTATTTTAAATTTTTGTATTGGTTCTTTTTGCCTGATCCATCTATCAAACTTCAGAAAAACTAAACATTGTGATATCATTATATTATTTTTTCCATATCACCCACCCCTACATATTTCTATAAAACTTCAGACAAAACTCAGGCTTCAAGATGGTTGAACCTACTATTTTCACTATGCTATGTTTATTTTTTGTCCATAATTTATTAACAGTATGTCATACAGCCTCAAAAACCACATTTGCAAGTCTATTTCAGAGACTTAACCACTCAACCCACTTTGAGGCAAGCTCTAATTTAGGCACAGTTTGCATGATGCTGATCAGTAGTGTTTTATGAGATGCTCAGTGCAGACATACATGTTTGACAACTGAAAAACTTATAAAGCAAACAAAAAAATGGAAATTGTGTAGTGACTTAATGTTAAAGCGGAAGACCTAATAAATTGGAGCTGTAAGTAAGGCAATCTACACCTTAAGATGAGCTAAGTTTAAAACTTACTGTGGAACAAGTCAGTGCTGAGGAGGACTTCTCGTCTGGGGTTTTTAAAACTTTAGTGAGCCAATACAAATAACGTGCATGAGTGCATTAATATTTATATATCTTTAATATTTCTCTTTAGAATGTTTTAATCACAAAATTTGAGCACTGCAGGGTTCTGTTTAATCTGACTGCTTTTTCAAGCAGTCAGCAGCTAAATTAAGACATGCTAACTTGTCATTTAACTGCTGTTCCGTTTTTAATTGTTAGACATCACATTAAAATTATTTTTAGCACACAGATACCCATATAAGTTTACAACCCCAATTCCAATGAAGTTGGGACATTGTGTAAAACATAAATAAAAACAATACAATAATATGCAAATTCTTTTCAACCTATATTCAATTGAATACACTACAAAGACAAGATATTTAATGTTCAAACAGATAAACTTTATTGTTTTTTGCAAATATTCACTCATTTTGAATTTGATGCCTGCAACACGTTCCAAAGAAGTTGGGACAGGGGCGTGTTTACCACTGTGTTACATCACCTTTCCTTTTAACAACACTCAATAAGCATTTGGGAACTGAGGACACTAATTGTTGAAGCTTTGTAGGTGGAATTCTTTCCCATTCTTGCTTGATGTACAACTTCAATTGCTCAACAGTCCGGGGTCTCCGTTGTCGTATTTTGCGCTTCATAATGCGCCACACATTTTCAATGGGAGACAGGTCTGGACTGCAGGCAGGCCCGTCTAGTACCTGCACTCTTTTACTACGAAGCCACGCTGTTGTAACACGTGCAGAATGTGGCTTGGCATTGTCTTGCTGAAATAAGCAGGACGTCCCTGAAAAAGACGTTGCTTGGATGGCAGCATATGTTGCTCCAAAACCTGCATGTACCTTTCAGCATCAATGGTGCCTTCACAGATGTGCATGTTACCCATGCCATGGGCACTAACACACCCCCATACCATCAGAGATGCTGGCTTTTGAACTTTGCGCTGATAACAATCCGGACAGCCCTTTTCCTCTTTGGCCCGGAGGCCTCTTTGGGTGTTGTTGATATATGGTTTTCGTTTTGCATGGCAGAGTTTTAACTTGCACTTGTAGAATGTTGGTTTTCTGCCTTGCCGTTTACTTGCAGAGATTTCTCCAGATTCTCTGAATCTTTTGATGATATTATGGACTGTAGATGATGAAATCCCCCAATTCCTTGCAAATTGCACGTTGAGAAACGTTCTTAAACTGTTGGACTACTTGCTCACGCAGTTGTTCACAAAGTGGTGAACCTCACTCCATCCTTCATGACACTCACCTGTTTACCTGTGGAATGTTCCAAACAGGTGTTTTTTTGAGCATTCCTCAACTTTCCCAGTCTTTTCTTGGCCATGTTCCAACTTCTTCGGAACATGTTGCAGGCATCAAATTCAAAATGAGTGAATATTTGCAAAAACAATAAAGTTTATCCGTTTGAACATAAAATACCTTGTCTTTGTACTGTATTCAATTAAATATAGGTTAAAAGGATTTGCAAATCATCATATTCTGTTTTTATTTATTTATTTATTCTGTTTTACACAACGTCCCAACTTCATTGGAATTGGGGTTGTAATTTACCTCATCCAGAGTTTGACTCAAAAATTTTCAGTCTCAGGAATGTGATGCATTTTACATTCCTCAGGAACACTTTTCCACCATTTCTTAGTCTAATCATTCACACAAACTTACTGTCACCACTCTCACTGCAGGTTTGTTGTAAGGAGTTTTTTAGCTTTTTCTTCGCTTGATGGGAGAAGGAACACTTAGAGACGATTGTAAATGGCTGACAGGCTTGTCAAACACATTTTTTGCAAACGGTCAACTGAATTAGATGACATAATTCATAGAATGTCCTTTCTCCACAATGTATTGTCTCCATCAGTGTCACAATGTCACAGTTATGCATTGGGCTATCACAATGTCATTGTGTATTTTTACCCCTACAAGAGTTACTCTCTTGACTGACTGGCAACATTTGCGTCCAGAAGAAAGTGTGACATTTTTTTCACCTATCACTTTATGATGATGAGAAATAGAAGGTAGCTCTGCTTCTGTAAAAAACCAAGCTTGAAATACAAAGTAACAACTGTCTAAAAAAGGCACAAAAACTGCTCATCTACAAAAAAAAAAATCCTATTATGCTCATTTTGAATGTTCATAATTTTATTTTTGGGGTCTACTAGAACAGATTTACATGCTTCAGTGTTCCAAAAACACAATACTTTTCTATTCTGTACATCTCTATTCACCTTCTGTCTGAAACACTTTGCACGGTGACTACTTTTAGATGATCATCTTAAGTGCTTCGATTCAAAATAGCTCACTTTACAGCTCTGTAGTTTTTAAAGGAAAAATACAGGATTGGTATCAGTATAAGAGAGATCAGATGCACGGATCAGGAAATAAGCAAACAGATGCAGGAACACCACTAATCAGGACACATTAAGCACTAAAGTGATCTTTTATCTCACCGCTGGATTTAGCGGCCGCGGCTCAGGTTTTTCCAGAGCCTGAGTGATGTCATGGCTTTCTCCCAGCTGAGATTGTTACATAATCTCAGTTAACTCAAGTGTCCCAGAAGCATTGATGATGACATCACGCACTGAGCCAAGTCTCGCTGCCCATCACGCAGCACAGAGAGACAGAGAAGAGAAGAAAGGGAGAGGGGGGAAAACTAAACTGGGCACATGTGCATCAGCGCGGCAGCGGAGCATAAAAACCCAACAGGGCAGCTAAAAATAAACACAGCAAACAAGGCAGAAGAATAAAGCAGTTGCAGAAACAGCCTCTGCATCAAGCGCTGCGTTAGTTATGAGCGAGAGCTCTCCTTCAGGCCATTACTGATTTACTTCATTAGAGCACAAGGGACTTGACTGGATGTCTTTGGACGTCTGAAGCACGGTATGCACATAAGGCAGTGTATGGAAACATAGCTGTGCTGAATAGGGCTTGTGGAATCTGCAGATGTACTAAAGCTGCGGGAGTGCTGAGGCAGTTACCTGAAGAGCTGCCCATGGTGGGAGACACAGGTCAACCCAGATCACCCAGTTAACCCTTAGAAGTCTATTAAAACTGTCATTTTACTCTACAGTCCAAAAACTGCAAACACATTTCCAGTCTGCACTTTTCTGTCTATGTTGATATTATGAAATAACAAAAATATTCAAAGATTATTTATGTCCAACAAGACTGTACTCTTAGATTTTGCATTATTCAGACAGACATTAATTTAGATTTAGGTTTTTTAGACAGGTCTCATGAAGTCTGCTGTATACAGTATTGGGAAGTCCAAAATCATTTGGAAGTCTATGCTTTGTCTTCACATCACACCCCAAAAATCCACATTCACTGCTGAATCACCTGTACAGTCTCTGGCGTGACTTCACACTTGTCCACAACACTTCTGTTAGATGTATCTGTATAAAGCCTGTGCTTCATGCTAGATTAGCAGAGGACCTTCTGTTCTGCAGCGTCAGGGTTCCTCTCCACTGGCCACCCATATTTGCATACCACATACCACATCGCATTGACCACATTTTCCATCAATGCATGAGCTACCGCAAAGTTCCTGAGAAACTGCAGTCTAACAGTATGCATACAAATAATCTTCATTATTATCATCATAACTTCAAATCATAATAAAATCTCTTATTTTCTACACATAAACATGGCATCGATTACAAGTTTTTTAATGTAAATCTGTATTTTTTTGTTTGTTCTGTTATGTTTTACTTTTGGTATGTATACTTGTTTTTGTATGTATCTGTTTTTATCTGCCGTGGACCTATTTTTATTGGGGCCTTTCGGCCAGGTCATGTTTGTAAATGAGAACTGGTTCTCAAACATTTTACCTGGTAAAATAAAGGTTTAAAAAAAAAAAGTTTACAATCTTCCCTCTCAACATAATTTCTCTGCTTGTTTCAATGAACCAGTGAGAAATAATCATGGTGTGTAACAACAGGCTCAGCCTAATTCAGAATAATACAACCTAATAATAGTTTCACCATTTGATATTTTTACTGTATTTAGAAAAAAAAACTAAATTCAATACCTTTATGGTGCTAACAGAATTACTTCTGTCTTATATATCAATACCAAATTTTAGTACCTAGTTGTTCGTCTTAGCATCACACATCCGAGATCAAACAGGCCCACTGGATTCAAAATCCTGACTGCTGATTTGCTGCCTAAATTAAATTCTACATTCATACCAAATTAATCCCTAGAAGCATTGTTTTGCAATCCTCATTTTTGAATGTATTCAAATTCAAATACAATAATGTAAATGCATATATTACATAAACAGGTTATTAAACTAATTACATTTACATTCAATTTATATTCTATATGAACAGAATCTGACTACATCAAAATATAACTGAAACATGGCAAAAAAATTTTTTTTCCCCTTTCTGCTAAACAAGGCTGTATAAACAAGTTCATATCATAATACAACATCTATTACACTTACAAAGACAAATATTTTATTAATTGAAAGTTTAGAAATCACATTGTTTACATGACTTATTTGAACACACAACTGGTGAGAAGTAATTCCATTCAAATTACACTATACTTTTGTTTTTGTGAGCAGGATCTGTCATTTCTGCAGAGGAGTTAAAGAGGAGCAGCCACTAGACTCTACTGCTTTTCTGATGACTTTAAAGACACTACAATACCTTGAGAAATCAATCCGTCTAGCGCAGAATTGTGCCCTAGACATTTTCCAGAAAAAGCAGAGCAATGTGATCATGCAAAACCAAAAAGCTTCAGTAAAAAGTGGGTCTGGCTGAACTACAGGTGGGCTTCCTCCAAGGGGGGGAATGTTCTTGGTCTGCTCCTTTCTGCTCTGGCACTACTGAATGTGGGCTCCGGCAGAACGGTCAGGAGGCCTATCAAAGGAGAGAACGAGAGGACTCTACACACACACACACACACACACACACACACACACACACTGCAGTTCTGCACCCCGCATAATTATACACAGTGGGATGAAGTCTTCGTGCTGAGCAGTGGGCAACGCAGAAAACACCACGTCCACTGCTGCACCTCCACACCCGCATGCTTTTAATTGGCCTGAACTATTCTTCTCTCTGCCAAACTTCACTACTGCTGTAAGTTATGAGGGACATGCTTTAAAAAAGGAGAAGATCATAGAGGGTTTAACCACTAAGGAGAAAGCATAGCTGCTGTTGGGTGATTTAAATATCTTGTACAAAAGGCGATTTCAAAGTTCACAAAATTCAATAGCTTCACCATTACAATGCTTCTCTGGGTGACCTGAAGGTGAATTCAATTTCCCTGAATAAGTGGCTCCCAAGAGCCCCTGTTCTCAGCTATCTATCTTCCATATCCTCTCCCAGAGAGACAGCTTAAATATGTCCATATCCAACTAATGCTGATCTTCATTATTGCTGAAAATGTGCGTTAATGAGATGCAGTGGGAGGCAATGTCACAGTTGGGTTTGATTTATTGCCTTAGTTTAATAGTAAATCATTCAGGGAAATCCCATTTAGCTGCTGAGATCTAAGGGTTTCTAAGAAAACAATGAAGTATTTCCGAGGTGTAGAGGAAGTGCTGTTATTAGTGATGTCTATAAAAACCATCTCAGCACAAGAGTATCCTAGAGTGAGATCAGCTTCCTCTAAACACCATGTAAATGGTGCCATGCATACCGGTTACATTTACCCAATTAAAGAAACAAATAGAGACAGCAAATAAGGTTAAAGTAAGAGTTGGTTAAATAGCAAAAAATATAACATCACAATACTTCAGGACATTTTGATGATACTCGATATTTATCAGAATATTTCACTTTTTTGATATTTGGGGAAAGACACACCTAAAATGCATACAATGTTAAATAGAATTCCAATACGGTGATTCAAGTTCTCATTTAAATACACAAAATACTTAAAAAGTCTCAAAATAACTTAAAAATAGTTGAGTAATGTGGGATGCATCTTGTTTTAAGTACATCCGACTTCATTTATTTGGATATGTGTCTTGTAATATGAGGTGGAAATACAATGAGTCTTTGTGAATTAGGAAAAACCTAATTCACCCTCTTTTATGTGGTGTGATTGATCTGTTGATTTAGTGTTTGGAACAGTTGGGTTCTTTCAGTGCTAATACTTTTTTTTTTGACAGAGTTCAATTACAATCAATTTGATTTGTTTTCTTAACACATACAAGCACCAGTTCTACGATTTTCAGTGTGTGAAAAACTATGAATACAGAGATTTTTTTAATGTTAAACCGAACAAAAACTGAACATCTGGAGTATATCTGGAGTTATAGAACTGTTTTTTTTAAAGAATCATCCACTGATCGTTTCTTTAAGGATGCAAAAGTGGTTCTTCTATGTCATCATGTGCCATTGGTCGCACATGCATGTCAGTTCGGCCCTTTGAGGATGTTGGCCATCTCCTCGTTTTGTTTTGCCCTTCCCAGACAGTGACCACCCACACAGAATTGTGCGTGCAATATTTACACATTTGAAACATTTGAACAGGAAGCTGGTGAAAAACAAGCTAACTTTAGCTTCATTAAGAGTTAAAATGCATGGAAAGGGGATGAGGAGGTTGTATCTGCTGGATAGATGGGTAATAACTCATTTTTGCTGTTTCACAGAATCAATAGGTCAGTGTTGTTTTGTCTTGTTTACAAATGTTTGTGATAGCAACTGGTTAGCTTTGCACAAGCAACTGTAGCATCAGTTTGCTAACCCACTACCCACGTTGTGTCATGGTAACTGTCTGTACAACATTTTCAAAGGGTTTAATGGCCACAAAGATCTAAAAAAGCGGTGTTCTCCTTGTCAATGTACATCCATGAATTTGGGGGCGGGGCTTCTGAAGGAGGGGTGTATTTGTTTTGCTGTTGAGTTCAAATCAACAATCATTGTCCAGTCTCATAAACTCCTCCTTTAAACCACCTGAAACTGACCCGTTAAACATTTAGATGCAGCTCTGAGTCTGAATGCAGGCCATCACATGGAAAGAGAAGCATTAGAGAGCAGCCCATTCTCAGAGAGAAGACTTCAGTCCACACGACTATTCTCATTGCTCACAGCTATTATGATGTGTGTGTAGGCGAGCGTGTGCGCACCCCTTTCTAACACAGGAGTCGTGGCCTAGCATACCCTGTCAAGAATCATGACAGGCATTCTCATCTGAACACCAAAGCGATGCTTTCACACTTGTCTTCTCTGGACGATCTGGCTGCGTCTCTGCCAGCTGAGTGTAACAATGGCACGCTGTACAAGCTCTTGCCTCACTCCTATCAACACACACTGGCACTCTGCGTCAGAACCAGCAGGCATGAGCAGAACTCCCAGAGTCCAACCTGACACTGACTCACACTCACTGTAGCTCTCACACAGTCACTCTCCCTCGCCGCAGCACTCCCGCACAGCATTGCGTGACATCAGCACACCTTGGCTAATAATCCCTAGAAGCCTCAGTCATCAGCGGTGAAAACAAAAATGTGGTATAACTTGAATGAATAATTTCTCACTTATAGCTCGAAAGAAGTGGAAAAATTCTGTTTAAAAGTGTGAACAATAGTGGAAGAACTGGAGACATCTTATGATTAATTATGATTTGAAATGTAAAAGCTACTGTTGTGCATACATTCTTATTTTAAGTAAGAAAAACATTTTTTTTGCCATGATTCTGTCATTTCTTGTTATTGTGCTCAAGGGAAACATGCTGGACGTGTAGACACAGAATGCTGAAACAAAATGTAAAATGGATGTAGTAGTTCTTACTTAACTATATAACTAATTATGTTATTATGTAAAATTGACTAAATGCACAATCAGAATTGGTCAAAATCAGAACTGGCAGATTTTCACTCCAAATAATGATTACCTTCATTCTGACTGAACTGTTTTGCAATTTTATGATGTAATAATAATGTAATAATGTAACCCTGGTAAGGACACTCATGCTGTATTTGAATGCCACAACTACATCTATATCAAAACGTCATAGCATAATTATGTAAGAATCATTGTGATAAACATTTTCAATGCAGCTATTTATTTGATTCATCAGATTAAATGTAAAATGCCATATAATAAGAGCAAATAATCTTATTTATGTTGTGACTGTGACTTTGGATAACAACAAGTACTTGAAACATGCTACAGTGTTTCACATATTCATACAGCCCACAAAGTGAGAACTTCAAGCGAAAAAGCTAATAAAATCAGCCACATAAACCAGTCATCAGCAAATCTGATAGAAAAGAAATCAGAATCAGCCATCAAAATTCATTTTATTTTCTTTGGCATTTGAACACAGCAGATATTATTCATGTTGTGTAAGAATTTCATGATGAATGGACCAGTAGAAATGGTCCAAAATGACTTGGAATTAAACATATTAATCTTAATTAAAACTTTACAATACTTTTGCTTTCTCTTGTAAAGTTACCATTTTGGAGAGACATGCTTTTGTGCATTGTGAAATTATGCTTTCAGGACATCATGATAGCATAGAAATGCACAGTAACCAACTATATTCCTCTTAACCATCATGCAGTAGTTCTCTACTTATAACAGCAAAAAAAACAACAACTGAATTTTAAATAACAACAAAATTATTATTAGAATAACTGTTTACTATTCAAATTACAACTACACAAACACGTCTTAGAGTGTATGTACCAGTAGGGTATTTACTCCCACTATCCGTAAAATCTGAAACAGTATAATTATCCTGGAATTTTTCGCCACAGGATATCATTAAAACTACAGTACACTGCAATGTATATACATCCAGTCTAAGTATACACACACACACACACACAGGAGCACTGCACCTCCTGCTTCTGTGAGGCTGCTCTTCACGCTAGAGCACCTGTGATGTCACTGTGACATGGAAAAGTTGTAACATTATGTAAAAGCACCAGCATGGGACTACCAAAAGTGTTCGCACATAAACAGGCAGGACCACGCACATGTAGAGGGAGAGAGATGCTGATGCTGGGAGACACATCGCGTGTAGTGAGCTTCCTCGTCACTGTGCTGAGTAATGTGACATTTAGCCCCCCCACCCCCCCCCCCAACCCCCGCTCAACTCTATATCCTCTCTCTCCCCTCTCTCTCTCTCTGATGATCCCCTCCCATCCCCCAGACTGTGTCTTAACTCATCTGCACAATATGTGGCGAATCTGTTTTGTCATGATATTATAGAAACATGCACAAGCAGCCTACTAACATGCAGAAGGACCATAGAGCTCTAAATCTCTGAATAAAACTACTGGCTTATTCATGGAGAGTTTGTGCAGCTTTTTCAGCACAAAGTACACAAAACTTGCTCAAAGGAGACAAATGACCAAAATCAGGCCAATAGTGAGACAATTAAAAAAAAACATCTGGAATATTGGAGATATCATTCTTATGCAAACCGGAAAAATAGGCTGTCACTAAAGAAATCCCTGAGCACAAGTGTTTATCTTGGTGGACCAAATGCTGTACTATGTCTGTGTTACGCTATACTTTATCATGGGTCCATGCTGTCTGAACAACACACAGAAAGTGTGTCTGAGCTCACCAGCCCCACGAGAAGTAGATCTGTAACTGCTTGTCTAATAGCTGGGTAGATGAAACCATGCATACAGCTGACTTTATACACAAATCAAATCATGAGAGGCCCAATGAAATGACAAATGTCAACAACTGGAAATTTAAAAAATATTTAGCACAGCTCTGCCATATCTGTTACAGGGCATTCTGCCATAAAACAAAGTTTAATATGTTATTTTTCATGTTATGTAGTCTGTAGTGTAGCACTGTATCCCTCAGCCATATTGGTTTGATGGTTTTATTATGTTTTCAAGATTTTCTTCATCAATTTTCTCATTACAATACTCAGCATGCATTACACAAATGCATCATACAACTATTGGGAATCCCTGCAGTGATCAAAGCAGTCTTGACTGCTTGATACAAGCTATAGTGGAATACATATCTCATATTCAGTCATCAAGCAAGACATCTTTTTTCTGTTTTCTTTTTTTTTTTTTTACCCGATTTTCTCCCCAGTTTAGTCGTGTCCAATTGCACCCGCTAGTTAGGACTCCACCAATCACACGATACTACCAACGCTAGGAGGGTGAAGCCTAGCACAGGCTTCCTCCGAGACCTGTGAAACCAGCCACCGCTTCTTTTCGAATTGCCGCTCACGCAACGTCATGGGACAGCCGAACGCGCTTGGAGCAAAGCGCCAACCGCCAGACCTGTTATGTCAGCTAACAGACGCCTGCGCTGACTAGCATCGCGTTAAATGATGGGAGGAGAGTGGGGGCCATCCTACCCACCCAGAGAGAGTGAGGCCAATTGTGCTCTCTTGGACTCCCGGATACGGATGGCTGTAGCATCACCAGGGACTGAATGATCTCCTGATCTCCTGATGATAGGGTCAACGCTTAGATGGTTGCGCCACTCGGGAGCTTACATATTTTTTCTTTATCAATGTAAGCGCATCTAACAAAGCAGAAAACTGTGATTCTATCATTGTTCAGCACGGAATAGACATTGGAATTTGTTTTTACCCTTTGTGCCAGATGTACTGAGCTAAACCTTGTTAACTTTAGCTTTTTAGCTTGCTGTCTTTCACTCTCATGTAAAGAAAAACAGTGAAGTGCAGACTTGAACCTGTCAAAACAGAATTGAAAGTAGCAGTTTGTTACTTGTAGCTGTACAAGTAATTATGTTATAAAGTATTTTCTATGTTATTATTACTACTACATCTATGCTAAAATGTCATAGCACAACTGAACAGAAAAAATTCAAACACCCTACATCCCAAAGGACACATTTTTTAAAAGATAATTTCACCTTCAAGATACATCATGAGAAGAGAAGTTGCCTTATATTTAATCAGGGAAATCTTACTCTGGAGAATAGTTTGGCCATAGCATGTGAATAAACAGGTTTATAACAAATGTAGTGATGGTTAGGTATTTTATTTTGGCCAGAGTGACACTTTAAATATCAAATCCTAACAAGCAGGGGTGCACATTGTATCATTTGTTAAACAGAATATAGGCCTTAATGATACCTAACATGCAAATGAGCCATCTAACCAACCAATCACAATGTTTATTTTACCATGCACTTTAAAGGGGAATTGCACTGATTTTTCTAAATTTCTGCATAGTTCGATCATTAAGATGCAAACAGTGGCTTGACATGGTGTAAAATGGTGCACTGCCGAGAAATTTACAGACTTGGATTTCTTTTCAGTGGTGGTGACAGGAACCAGGGGTTGTAACATCTACAGCACAGAGTCATTTTATTTATTATACCAAATGACCAGCAAACCTACATGTGTCTTCTGAGCTTTAATATGTAATGTAAGATGATGTTTTTTTCCTCAGGAACTACTTTGCCTTGAATGCCCTGAATGTTCGTCTAAGCCAAGAATGTTTATAAAATACTTTTTTTAGACCAAAACCTAATCTAAGAACAATCATAAGCAATGTCTCTGGCATTTATAACCACTTTATTTAATAGCTTTATGTAATGTAGATTTCAAAGGCTTTGCATAGCTCTTAACGTATGTCTGGTTCCTATCCCCACCAAATGGAACATTTCACATCAAACCACTCTAAGCTACCTTTTTCACAACGTAACAAATGAATTATGCACATTTTGTAACTGTGGAATTACAGTTTAACCATGTCACAGTGATTCACCAATGCACTTGTAAAATATTTCAAGGCGTATCACAATCACAATACGGAGCAACATAACCGCAGTACTGGTATTTTGTCCAGTCCTACTAACAAGTTAGGCTCCTCGGCTCCAAACGCAACCTGTCAGCACTCTATAACCACATACAGCTACAACACAGCTTTGTATCACCTATGTGGAATATTATTGAGTGTGTGTGTCTGATGGGATATGGTGTGTCACGTTAAAAATGCTGGAGGCACAGATCTAAGCCTGAGGCACAGATGTACTGGTAGAAAACAGAGATCAAACCTCAAAATCTGATCATGGTCTCCTACCACACACACACACACACACACACACACACATACACACGAAGATCCTGACTTGTCTCACATTCATCTTGTCCATGTTCCTTACAAATGGACGCATTCTCTCTCTCTCTCTCTCTCTCTCTCTCTCTCTCTTTCTCTCTCTGTGTCTCTCTCTCACACACATGCTGCACCTTGCACCGTGTGACCTTCTCCTGCACACGTGAGAATACACTTCTCAAGCCTGTAGGGATTTTTTTCCTCCCAAAAAAATCACAGCACGCTATTCTAATTGTCCTCTCAGTAACTGCAGGCCATTCTCTATTTAGAGTCACCTCAAAGTCGCACTGCCATAACCAATCTGACACTATATATACACACTCATCCCACGCAGAAATATACATCTGGCCCATTAAGTGAAGAAAGAACAGCAGGGGAAGGACAGGCCTATTCTCAGATGTGGCAGAGCGGACGCTGTGTTTGAGGGCATTAGCAGAGGTGTCCTGTGTGACACGCACAAAAGTTTTTCTCACCCATGAAAATCTGATGCAACAGCAGACCCTGAGTTAAGGGGAAGTGCTGGGCTATGAACACTGCGTCATGCACACTGTTTGTCCAAAATTATGTAGACACCCCTTCTTATTAGTGAATTCAGTTGCACCCATTGCTGTCACAGGTGTTCATTTGCCCAGTTTGGGTAATCTCAGAAGAAAGGCACTGCCAACAGAATGTGAGCTGCAATTGCACCTGCGGAGCAGTGATATTGCATTCTCTGGAGGTGTGGAGCTCAATCCAAAAACTTTTGGGATGAGCTAGAGTGCCATTTGTGATTCGGAACTAATCATCCACCCTCAGTACCTGACCTCACTAATGCTCCTGTGGCTGAATGCAATCAAATTTCAACAGCAATGTTCTAGCATATAGTGGAAAGCCTTTCTAGAAGAGTAAAAAAGGTAGACAAACTCCCTATTAATATCATGATTTCTGAAAAAATGGTGGATGAACAGATGTCAAGAAACTTTTGGACATACTGCATGTCAAATGTACCAATAAAAGTAAAGAGCCTACCTGTATTCATCCTATTAAGCACAATTATATGTGAAAGAGACAGAAATACAGACTCAAACTTGTAGATACAGAATGCAAATCAAATATAATTTAATTTATTCAATTTTATTCAATTTAATATATGCAATTAATAATTATGTAATTCATTACGAATCATGGAGTGACAAACATACAAACATCCCATTCAAGTGCCACAACCAGCAGTGCTGTCAGGACCAGCAGTGATATCAGTAATGTGAAGCTGATGTGGAAATTCAGCTTAGTGCACTTGAAAGCACTTATGATGTACAACAAAGCTTCAGGATGAACAATGTTACACATATAGTTTAAACTTTCACTTTCAGTTACACACAGAGACAGAGACATAAATCAAAGGCATTGTCATTGACACAGGAAGATGACAATGACAGCATTCACAACCCGCTTATCCTGTTAGCCAGACATATAGCATCCTAGAGGGGGCTGTTTAAGCATTTCTTTCTTCAAACCCCAGATTTCTACTTCAGCTTTTTCCACAAATCTCTCCTCAAAAGGATAGGAGCCACTGGGAAAACCTGCTTAGTCATGGGGAAGAGGACAGGCAGCACCCTCTGAGCAGGACTGCACAAGGAATGCCTGCTGCCTCTGTTTACTCTCACCAACACTGCTTTTATGCTACTTCTGCTTTATTTATTTCTGGTGGTTGCTAGAAAAGAGAGAGAAAAGAGAGTCAGGAACAAGACAGAGACAGATGCAGGAAGTTGGTTAGCCTTTCATCTCCTGGCAGAAGGCCACATTTCTGAGCTTCATTGTTCCTTTGTGCTATATTTTGTCACAGTCATTGTCACTGTATGAAAACCTTGTAGCTCGTGTAGACGTACTGCTAAAGTTAAACAATCGACCACAACATGTATCGTGGTGTCATAATCTTTGTAATCACATGATTATATAGCATACAGATCATATTTAAGTTTGCATTAATAATAATACGAGTACTGGTACTTTGTACTAAAAGAATGTCCTAATATCCTGTCGCAGCTTATTTTGATCAGGCTGTTTTATTCTGTTCTGCAAAGAAAATATTTAAAATGTTAACCTAACGAAGGAAACTCACTGTTTAGTTTTGTATTCTGAACTGTTCTTTTAAACCAATCTGAAGCCCCCAGCCAAAGACATACACTGCAGTCATCTGCAGATACATTTTCATTATCTATCAATACCACTAACTAAAAATCTGTTTTGTTGTGACAACAACGCAGATAAACTGGGATAGACGGTATAGCACCATATTGTAATACACACACATATATATATATATATATATATATATATATATATATATATATATATTACAATTAAGAACGTCTTTATGCTTCTTCGATAAATTATAACATTGGACACACAAGGTTTTGTTATCACTGCAACAATATGTTATTGGTCAGATGGTTTAAGTGACACCTCTACAGGTCTCTTTGGGGAAATAGTCTAATGTTCTACTCAACTGATTTGAAAAATCTTTTTGGTGCTGTCTCATCTCAGCCTCAAGCAAAAAGCGATTAATTTGGCAAGGCATGAAGTGGGATGAAAGAGTAGCAGCCCTAAACTGAAGAGGTGAATTATAGGCCTTCAGGGCCCTGTACTGAAATCCCCTCTAATGGCCTCAGCCTCCTGCGGTGGAAAGTAATTGGGATTAGAAACACCTGAGGAACCCAGCTGCAGCCTTCAGAGACAATGGCAAAGAGAGAGAGACAATGAGAGAGACAATAAGAGAGAGAGAGAGAGAGAGAGAGAGAGAGAGAGAGAGAGAGAGAGAGAGAGATTTATCAAGATTATCTGTTAAACAGTAGTAATGAAATGAGAAATGAAAACAGTTTTGGAAAACAATAGGTACCATGAACAGCTTAGCTAAATATATTCTATTTCAGTTACACTGAAAAAGACTTTTGCTTCAACAATTTCTATTTCAAAGGGTTTTAAAGGAAGCAAATACAACAGCACATTTTTATCTCAGCATATATCATCTTTAAAAGGGAAATAATTCAAAACAGAATCAACATAATCAGTGCAGTTACGGCCTTTAAAATTTGTTATTTGCTAACTTTTTTATTCTGGTAATCATTAAACATTACTGAAATACATATTCAATCTTCCCAACACTCGAATTTGGACAGTCATACTAGTGAGACATAGTGTGAGCATCCTGGTATTAAAAGGGGTAAAAGTGTAAACAATAGCCATCGACTGAGATACTGATTTTCAAGGTGAATTAAGGGAACCAGGTTTGGTAAATGATTCTTTATGACTCCAGAGAAAAAAAACACTGGGAAACATGAGCAAAAACAGGTCAATCACATTTGCAGTTTCACTTCAGTTGCGAAGCATGAGTGGAAAACAATCCCACGCCAATCAGAGCACAGACATTAGAGATTAACTGGCTATTTTTATTATTGAGTCGAATAAAGTGTGCTAGGACACTGTGCAGCTACCTGCAATCAGCTTTAGGAAGAGAGAATCGCTATTACAAGCACGCAATAGGGCAATAGGGTTTGTAATAGGGCATTCTGGGCATTCTGGCAATTTCAAAAGCTCTAAAACAAACAAAAAAAGGCTATCTGATTACTCAAAATGAAATGTCAAAAATGAACAGCCTGATATATGGGGCTTATTATTTACTAAAGCCTCCAAACAGTTCATAAAATAAAAAATAAAAAAACCTGGATTACTTCTTCATTTAGCACTAAACATCAATGAAATGTTCCTCCTTCTTCCATAAAACATTTCTTTGCACCATGTAGTCTAATATTACCTGAACTAGGCTATTAATCACTTAGGCTAGTTACTTACAGCATCTACTCACAATCAGGTGTTTTTGTTTCATTTTTCGTTTGTCCATCATTGCTGTTGTGTTGCTGTGAAATGTCATCTCTGCTTTTATGTATCGTATGTTGTAATGCACTGTGACTGTGGATCCCGCTTTGTGTTTAAAATTCACTCTGTGTCACAAACGATATCTCCTTATGATGAAACAAAACAACAGAAGTCATTGAATGTCCTGTAAAAACATAAATTGTGCGATTATTTCATTCAAAATAACATTCTGCACATTGAGTACTGTACAAACAGAAACTGAGCAGATAACTCTGCACTGCACTGAGCCAGTTGGTGATGTCCATGTTAGAACAATAAGGTCTCTCCACAGCCTGTTTCATGTTAATGTTCATACCTCGCCATTCTATCATTCTATTCAGTCAAACACGGTAAAGTTGGCACAGACAGACTTTGGTAGCAAATGTTGACTACTGGCCTTCGTGTCTGCATCTGTATTGGGGACAGGGTTGATACTGTGCATTTAAAGCAGTCTAAAATCACACAGTGGGGGTACCACAGCTTTCCGACATCCATGGAGTCAGTAACACTTCACTGTAAGAAGAGCCTCCTTTACTGCCAGTCTGAGTTGTTTGTTCATTAGCATGGCACTGTATACTTGGCTTACGTCATCAGTGGGTATGGGAATATTGGTATCAGTGAATTTTTATGAGTACAAGTAAATGAGCACGGTATTGGCCCGATGTCCAAAATCAGTATCAATGCAGAAAACACATTTTCACTTCTCTAATAAAGGTGGTACTAATCTTATTATAGCACCGATATTTCTTGGATGTGAGAAGCCCACTACAACAAACAATATATATCATGAAAAAAAAAATTTGATTCTTGAAAGTGGTCTAAAATCTTCAATTATTCAAAACCTTCAATTATTTATACATGATGAATTCATCTTTTTGACTATTTGTTGTTGACCTACATGTGCATGAAAATTATTTTCATATATATACTTATTACTTATTTCTACATTAATGTAATAAAAGAAACGTAGCTTAACATTCTTTCTTTTGTTACATGCTAAATTCATGTAACAAAGAAAAGAAATACCAATGAAAGCAGATAGTTCTTGACCATGCTGAGAAAGCAACCTACCAGAGTCTCTGATGATAGAATAGGTAGCCTAGCCACATGAATTGAACTGTAACTCCAAGATTTAAGTGAGATATGTACTGGGAGATTTTTGTCTTGCATTTGACAACCCAGAAACAATTCTGATCTTTATTTTACTAGGTAACAAGGTGGTTTCATATTCAGCATGTTGCCAATTAATCTCTAGCTTGACTACAGTTTTTATAGTTAAATAATTTATTTGAGTGTGCATGTACATGTGTTTCTCTGTGCAAGGCTTGACAGGCAGCAACCCCCACACCACCTACATATTCCAGCAACCATGGGCGTCCTACTGTGCAATCACTCCATTTTACTCACAAACGCCCCGCATCTCGCTTCTCACCTGCTGCTTCTGCAGGCTGGGCTACCGTTCTCACTAGCACTCATTTGGCTTTTCTTAAAAACAGAAATAAAGATTTCAGAGAAGTGATTAAAATGATTAGACTGACTGCAGAGCACGCCCTGCTGTATGAATTGCAACGTGGGAGTGCTGAGCAGTAATTTCGTATGAAATTAGTGCTGCAGATAGGCGCGCTCGACTAGTGGCGACAGCGGGACGGCAGTGACGAGAGACGCTCTTTCACCTGTGTGAAGCCTTATTTCCACCAGGAATCACACTTTCCCTGTGCAGTGAGCACACAGCCAGCACGCCTCTCAAAGGTCACATGCCACATGACTCAACTCGTCGTTCAACTGGACACATAAAAGAGCAACAGTAACAGGACCGCACCTTGTCCAACTGGCTGGACACACGTATGTTTCGCAAAAATCCAATAATGAACTGAGGTCTCTTTAAATTTCATTAAAGCAAACCCACAACACAAGTACTGTAACATGACACTTAACTATTAAATATATTAAGATTTATTTATTTTAACTTTATTTTAATTTTCTTCTTAAATTTAGGAAATAGATTAACAACATTTAAAGCAGACTTTATCTTTGCTTATTTAACAAATTTTCTTCTTTGGACTAATTTACAATGACATGTCAATGTAGCATTACAATTCTTGCTCTTACTGGTATATTATTGCATTTCTAATTCCTGCCTGAAAAGGAGATCAAACCCCATTCTCCTGTGTATGACATCTGGACGCTGTGCTGTCTCATTCCTAAGCCTTGATCTCACTAGAAGGGAACAGCACCATCTCATGCATTTTGGTAATCCATTACTGTAACAATGGGGTTGACACACCTAAAAAAATACTCATAATTAAATAATAATAAAATATCAATACTCTCAGTGTATCACTACAATTAAACCCAAAATAATATATTTTATCAATTTTTATTGCCACTCTTATTATTCACCTGTTTTGATATTAAGTTGTAAGGTATTTTTATATTTATATTATTTAAGACTTTTTGAGTTTATGCTGTTTCTTTTCTTTGGAAAGCACTGTTTAACTAAAACTACTGGATACTGTCCACTGTTTTTAAGCACAAATAATTCTTAATTATCAGTCTCTTCATGAAGACTAAAGTATGAGGTCTCTGACCTATAATTGTGAGACCAGATTCATTTTCTGGAAACGTAAATAAGCACCGAATTATAATGTATATTCTGATCTCTGACACTGGTTGGCAGCATGTATGGAGGCTGATGAATTGATGAATTGATGAGCAATGTCCACTTGACCCATAAATTGTTCAGCAAAAGGGGCAGTGACCTCAGTAGTCACACCTGGAAGACAGTAAGGATGGGAAATTAATTCCATCCACAGCTAATGACACACTGGAGACATTGAGCCCAGAATGTGTTGGTATTGGTTAGCTAGTATATTGGTATTATCAAATTTATCACAATATTAAGAGGACTACAATATTACGAGGAGCCTGTGTCTTTCTGTTGCCATATTTTCTATTTTGTCTAAAAATATTTTATTAATTCAAAATTTATATTAATTCATACACAATTATGAATATAATTAATACACAGATATATAAAGAAAGGTGTATCATTGATTCCAGCTTTGAAATGTCTAATATTGGTAAGTTAAACACTTGTATAATAGTCAAGAATCTGAATATTGGTATAAATTTAATGAAATTACAGTTATTTTCTTTACACTGTATTTCAGCACAGAATCTAAAAGCTCCAGTAACAGCCAGGCTCCTGGAGAGTTGACAATCAAATAAACTCATCAGCCTAGCCCCCATCCTGTCTTCAGCTGCCTAAAACAGTGTGGCAGACAATGTGACTTGATGGATGAAGAATTAATTTACAGCACATTAGCATTAGTAATCAAGCTAATCACTGCACTGCCTGTGTGTAATGATGAACGTCTGAACATTTTGGGTAGGCCAAACTGCTGCAGTGTCAATTTGTGGGAAATATAATACAGAGATCTGAGAGAGGGGGGATTCTCTCTGAACCACTTCCCTAGAGAACTGTGAGGGGTGTGTGTGTAAGTGGGAGACAGACAGAGACAGAGAAGGAAAAACAGAGAGAAAAAAAAAACACGCTGTTCAGAAAAGCAAGAATAATCGCAATTAAAATAATTACAGCATTTCCAGAGTCAAGACTAATTAAGGAGAAACAAGCCATTAGGATTCTTTCTCTAAATATAGATTGTTTAGTGGGAACATGATTGGAGAATGACATGTCATGAGCTGGAAAAAAAAAGACAAATAGTTTAATACAATCTGTTTAATGCCAAAGCAATGGGGGACTCATGGTAGTAAGGAAACCCTAAACCCGTGTCAACCCTAAACCCGTGGCAGGCTGTTTGGGGGTGAAGGGGAGTGTGTATCTGGATTCCCAGCACTTTGGCTGTAATGGAGAGATCAAGGAGCTGCTTGGCAAAGACCAGAGCCTCCTAAAACACCAAGACCTCACTTGGAAACGTCCACTGAATCCACCTACAGAAAAACACTAACAAACACGAGCTGGCCCAGCAGCACTGCAGACAGCAAGCTGCTCTTTCAACAACACGGCAATCGGCAAAGAGTAGCATCACACTGAGCCTATGAGCCGCAGCTAATCCTTCATGAAAAACAAGCCTTTACCGCTAGTGTTTTAGTTGTTGTGAGATAACATATTATCTGGTCTGGTTTGTTTATCTTCCTGTTTCGGTGCAGACTGTTCCCTAAGCATACTCAGATTCAGAGGAAAATGTAGAGGAAATATTAAAACACTGTCAGGCATCAGCGCTTCCCATAAAATTAAATATTTAGTTTAGCTCTTGGATAGGAGAAGCCATTGTCTACAGATTTACCAAAAAAAAACAAAAAAAAAAAACAAAAACACAGAACTAGCCCACTGAATGAACAATATAAGTGCTACCAAGCAGGAAAAGTTGGCACAAATAAATAGTAAACAGGTTAGAAACAAGGTAGGGTGTATTCTTTCACTGGGATATCACTGAATTAATTTAGCAAAGAATCAAATTTGATCATACCTCAAATGTAATTGATCATCCAAGACATCCTAGGCAAAGTTAGCTGCTCTAGTTTTATGCTGGAGCTATAAGTAGGGTTTAAATTGAGGGAGGGCTGGGGGGGTCTTCCTTGAATTGTGACAGGTAATGTTCATACTAGCTTACATGTGTTTTAGTGCAATAACCAAACCAAGATTTATCCATTCATCTGGAAAACTGAACCATACTTTTGTTTAATTTCTTATGGGACTCACCAAACCTGCCTATTTTTTCTACCTAAGTAATGTATATTGTAGTTAATTAACTTAGAAAAAGTAGGCCATTAGACCTACTTGCCATGTTTTTTTGTAGGCCTCTACATGACCACTACACACCATCCACTGTAGCAGATACAGTAAAAAAATGAATCTACATCAAACAGAATACACCACAGTCGGGCCACCAATAAATGGCAAGTTCAAGTTTATTTTACATTCTCTTCACATAAATTGAATGGAATAAAACATCTAGCATAATTTGTGAATTTACCACATCTTCTGAAAGATACCAGGTGACTAGGTTGTAATGTTGGCTAAGATAACACACCATTAACAATATCTGTTCATTTAAAAGACTTTGCAGTCTTTCGTGGTGTAAATTTCAAGCCACGTGTGATCTACTATGTCTTTTTGTGGTGTTATTCTAGGTTGAATGTAATGCTAAGAGATTCATTTAAACCTTCAGTGTAATGCCAAAATAGCTAACATGTAATAGAAGCCAGCCTTGTAGCTCCTGTGCAAAACCAAAGAACTAAACTTTGGACATCACATATGTCTTGGCTGATCAAGTGCAATTGAGGTAAGAAGTAAATGATGTACATATAATTATTCTTTCAACTATTTAGTTAAAGCCTACTGCTCTAAAATGTAGCCTATGTAGTGTTTACCACTCATTGTCATTAACTGCACAGCTGTACAAATAGGCTTTTCACTTGTTTCAAAGTCAGCAAAAAGCTTGATGTATAGTGATCGACAATGTTTTTTTCACAGCTGCATTTTTTCTGATTTCTGACTAATTTTGTCATGTTAAATGTTGTCATTGTATGTTTAGCAGGCTAAATTTTAACATTGCTGATACTTACTCCCAATTGCCTCCACTTGTGAGTGGGATGCCTCTCTTTTCTAACCTATGACCCCTGCTCATAATTAGCCCTCTGTTCGCAAAGGCTTGTACATTGCATGCCCCCCAACTCCCCCAGCCTGCAGTGAGCCTCTGGAGCAACAATAGTGTCGTCTGTGTCAGCAGAATTACTCACTCAGAGGGCAACAAAGGAACCAGTGACCAACTCATCAAGTCAGTCAGAGACTACCCCTCTGTAGGCCTAACCCAGACTAAAGTGACAAACAGAATCCCCAAAACTGCACAACACAGTGACCTTTACAAAGCAAAACTGTAAACATGCATGACAGTAACACTGCACATGCAGACTAATTTGACACAAAGGTCCCTTTTCACAACATGATTCCCAGCATAGCTCAGCCCTGAAAGGCACTTCCCTGTGGAAAACTAGCACAAATGCTTCGCTGTGCAAAAGACAATTGCAGAACTAAAACCCAAACATTCTTATTTAATCAGTTTCAGAGGGGTTACACTTCTGCTTCTGCATGTGATCTATCTAAACATTAACACAGTACATCAGCTGTATTAACTGCCTATATACGTTGAGATACAAACAAAATGGCACCAACGACTGCACCTTCCCGTTTTGTTTGGTGGTACCGGGTATGGTTTCTTACCTGGCGGAGTACAGTTCTTGTAGGAAGGCCCCTCTGTTTCATTGGTGAAGTACTGCAAGAGCCTACGACTCTCCCACTTGTCACCGACCTCAGAGGAGACATAGCCTGTGAAATGCAGAGACAGCACAGTTGTCAGATCAGTCTGCAGCAAAGTGACAACTGGAAATTAGAGGGTTCTTAGGAACTGTTGAAAAATTGTAATGTACAGAAAAGTTATAGATTGGAAGTAGGAATGCACTTTTTATTGGTGGCTGATATATTATTTAAAGATAATTATGGAATCACATATAAACATTATTATCTGTCTGATTTAAGACTTACTGATAATTGCATCTGATAACTTGGTAAACCAGCATGCTCCAGCTCCAGCATGCACCAACAACCCTAAAGCAGTCTTCACAAACTCTCCTCCTGGAGCTCTACCATCTTGCAAGTTTCACCTTCAGCCCAAGTCTCACACACCTGTTCCATCAAAACAAGGACTTCTGAAAACAATAAACAGATAGAGCAGATGGGTTGACTGGGGTTGGTGCTAAAGTCTGTAGGAAGGCAAATCTCCAGAAGGAGTGTTGGTGACCACTGAGTTAAAGAATATGATTAAGACTGAGTCTAACTATCCTGACTTTGTATAACCCAATGAAGATCATCTGATGTTGCTCCTGATGAAGGCAAACTAGGTTGAACCACCAATATTATAACTTATGGTATCACTGACACACTGATACCAGGGCTCCTCTTCACCTACTGGGGTCTTTTTTATTATTTTAAAGGTTTTTTTTAGTTGATCACCACAGCTATCATGTGGCTTCTTAGTTGTGCATCCAAGTTGCTGGTAACCAAGAGGCAGCTAGTATCTTTTGAATTTTAACCTATCTTATGGTCACTGCACTTCATGTATTAACCATACTGTATTCTGTAGTGTGAACTTGTTTTAAAATGTAAAGAAGTAAATATGGTTACTGACATTGACGCTGGCCACAACAAGGTGTTAAATACCAGCTTTTGCAGTCGCCCAAAAAGTCCATACTGGTGCATCTGTAGCTGGTAGTTACCTCCCCAAATCCTCCAATACACCTGAAGTGGTGGCTTACTATGAGGAACACTGTACCAATATTCAGTCTGCTCAGGCAAGGTATCGTTTAGTGTAGGAAAGAGTGTAAAATTAGCACTGGAAAAATTCTTTTCACAGATTCTGATAATCTATCTGACATCCCGTGTGCCACCTAGACAAGCAAAATGTGCAAAGTCACAGTACGGTACACAGCATTTGTGCATTTCAGAACCATGACCCTTTATATAGTGATATCTCAAAATGACCCTCTGAATAGCAATGTCTCAAAATGTGTAATGGACAGGCCTTGACTGGACAAGACGGCCAGAACGCTCCCATTTCCTAAGCCTTCACAGGGACACTGTGAGCTGCAAAGAGTTACGCAGTGTCACAATATCACAGGCTCGAGAGCTCAACGAATGCGGCATTATTTGGGGGGAGCGGAGCGCGACATCTTCGCAGCCAGCACAGCGCTGTGGAATATTCATGAAGCCCGTCTGTTCGGGGATAAGGCGCAATAAATGTGACATCACAGGAAGGCCTAGGCTCTGGCACGTCTTGTCTGGGGTGATGGTGGTGGGGGGTTTGTATTATTCTGTCAGCGCTGTCATCTGGGTTACAGCGTCCTCAAGAACCTCTGCTCATTTCCTCTTCACTCCAGAGCACACGGAACTGCTCCGACTTACAGCTCCTCTGGCTAAAAATAAAAGCTCTATAGCGCAGGGCTGTAGATAAACAGCGCTTAGAGTGGGGAGTGCTGACACTAAACGGAGCTTCACAATGTGACGTGAGCAATGGCGTCATGCACACCCTGAAAGCCCTGTCATGATTGATGCTATTGATATTATTTCATTTTGCTTGCAGCTTTGATTGTAAGGTCAGGTATTAGTGAGTGCCTTTTCATCCTCTCCTATCACACGCACACACACACACATCTATTGACAGTGGATTTGAGTGCTGCGTTCACAAACAGCCTTTTGTTGCAATGCGGACAGGCTCAGGCAATCCCAGGAGAGGTTGTTCAATAATTCATGGCACCCTCAGGTACACCGATGTCAAGAGTAAAGTAATCATGTAAAGTAAGGATAGTTGTGACATGTACTGCAAATATGATGTGCTTCTCTCATCCAGAGTGCAAGGAAACAGCAATGATCTTTCCACAGGGAGAAGTCCAGTGAAGTCTAGCTGAGAGGAGTGCCAATCGACCTGAGAGAACCCCACAAAATCCCTTCTTTTTCTCTCCTTTCTCCCTAAACCATCTTTCTTTCTGTCTCCCTTTCCCTGGTCAAGGCACACTGGTGATGGGCTGATAAGCTTAGCCATTTTTAATGAAAAAATATTAGATCGTTGTTGGACGATGAGTTTTAATGTCAGTATCAGTAAAGTAAAATCTTTACTATCCATGCTTCACCAACATATGCGCTCTTTTTCTGCGAATTTGAAGAACATGTTGTCAAATAACCCAAAGTAAGAGTGTGCAAATAATTTTATTATATATTACATTATGAAAGATCACACTGTTAGATAGATCAGGTGTTGTTTTTTGTTAACAAAACTTTGCTTTGATAAAAATTTTATTCAAATTTCTGAACATTTTGTTATGATATATACATATAAACCTATGTCAACGCTGCTTTCTAACACTAGCCCCTCGGGCCCTGCAAAAAAATGCTAAATGTTGCTTTATGGCTTACTTTCTACAAGGCTGAAGCTGGCTTTTAATTTGACAGCTGTGTCAAATGTCTGAACATAACTGCAGAACCATTAAAGGTCTAATGACATTTTTTTTTAAAAAGAAGGCAACTTCAGCTTCATCAAATTTCTCATTGGTCTCATATGTGTGTTCCATTCACTCGTGCCTCCAATGGATTGTCACACACTGCTAGAATTTTGAAAAGATAACATTCATTCATGCTATCAGTTCCAGTATACAAGGTATTTTGCGCACAGCTGACGAAGTCAGGCAGCTTCTCAGTCTGGAGTCCATGGCAGGCTAAAGTTAACTCCAAAAGACTGGCCATTCCTTTATGTTAGCTGCCTTGAAAACAAAGTGGACTACTTCAAATGCAACGGATTGGACAGTGGGAGGTGATTAAGGATTTTATGGTTTATAATGCGTTCAATTAAGTGCTACTGACAAAAACCATTTCTGACTAAACCGAACGTTTTTTCTCATTAGGTTAAATGCTCTGTAGGCTTTATCCAACCTCAAAATGCATTTATGGGCAGAGCACAGACAGATCATATTGTCATAGGACAACTGAAAGCATGTAATACAGTAAAGCAGAGGTAATTTAATTTGTTACCAATACAACTATATCAGCTGATATTATTTGTTATCTACGTTTTTAGCTCCTTAAATTAAATATCAGAGACAGAATGTTCATATCAGTTGGGCTCTACACTGAAGCCTCTGCCTGGTAAAAGCACACGTGTGCAGCATGGCTGCCATGTGAAAAATCATGTTAGAGGGAAAGCAGGAGGTGATCCATTAGAGTGAAGCAGCCCGGCCTTACCATGCCGGCTCCACTGGAACACGAGCATGGCCGGGCCATTGTGTTGCTTTCTGACACGTTGTGTAGAAATGCCATTACCTGTGCAATGAGCCAGAATGCACTCAGAACACACACACACGCGAGGGGATGAAGGAAGTTACTATGGAGATGTGACGTAACCACAGAGACCAGAGGGAGGCAGTGATGACATAACACTAAGATGAACAAAGCACACACTTGCAGGCACACTGCACACACACTCACACACACTGCACACACATAAACTCACATGCAGTCAGAAAAAAAAACAATGAGACTCAAAACAGGAGACAGAACAAACATTTATCCACTTCGTCCTAAAAAAATGAACGTAAACAATACATTTATGGCCACAGAGCATCTCATCTGTAATGTAAACGTACTTACTTCAGCGGTCTTACTGCCATATGGTTCAGTTTAGGGTCTTTGGGGTTTTTTGTGGTATGTTTTGGTTACTCATTACCAGTGAATAAGAAAGCTCTGTGACACCCCTGCTTGACTTTAGCTCTTACAGATATTTACTATATTTCTCTCTCATTAGAAAAAAAGGAAAGCCAGAGCACTAGCAGGAACCCCCACCCCCACCACCCCCCCCCACACCACACACACACACACACACACACACACACACACACACACACACACATACACAAGTTATGTAAAATATAATATAATTACATAACAAGGTTTACTTTCCCGTCCTCTGAGATGTTTACAAAGTCAGCACATGGTGTGCATCATAAAACAAAGAGCCATACACTAACCCTTTCAGAATGGTATGACCCTCGGCCTAACCACTACACAAATACACGGGAGGGAAACTATCAAACAGCATAAAAGATCATACAGAAAGACTAGTGAGATGTAGCAGACTAAAAGCCAGCTCCAGAGAAAACCCTGAGGTGTTCACCCCATGTTCAAATAATTCTGCAAAGGACAGACATGACTAAGACAGGTTATGTAACTTTGCACCACTCGCACAACAGCAGGTCTATTTGCGGGGAGGCAGTTCACAGATGCTTTGTCTAAACTGTCTTTACAAAATACTGCTCTATGGATGAATACTATTGCACAAGACAGCAGATTACGAGGTCCCTCAACATCAAAAATGCAGTGGGATATTTTCACTAAAACTATTCTGTGCTTTTTTAATTCCATTCAAAAAAATAAATGATTCATTTCAACATTTTATCACTATTAAAACTGAAACCTTGTAAAGTTGATGTCAGTTTTTTAAAGATATTTTTTTTGACAAAAGGATATTCAGCTAGCTATATAGCTTTATATTTCTGTACCTACTGGACACTTATATTAGTACTTCGCTTCACACTTGGAGAATGAAGTATTTTTGACGATGAACTAATGTTGCCAACTTAATGACTTTGTCGCTAGATTTAGCAACTTTTCAGACCCCCTTAGTGACTAGCAAGAGGCACACCTCTCTCTGTCTATTCTTGAGAGTCAGAGAGGCTGGGCAGCATATTTAGCCGACATAAACATAGATGAGCTGCACATGTGCAAACAGTGTTGCCAAGGACTGATCACTAACCTGTATTGCTTGATTCTTCTTTGTTTTAATTTAAACCAGGGGTGCACAACTCTGATCCTGGAGGGCCGGTCTCCAGCACAGTTTAGTGATTAACTGCTCAAACACACCCATTAACCCTAACAATTTAGAACTTAGTTCAATCAAGTGTGTTTGGGGCAGCAATCCTGATGTATTCAAATTAATTGATCTTTATGATCATTAACACTGTCTTTTCATTCACTCTGAAAAAAAAACATCCTTCTTGTCAGCCAGATGGAGGCTGTGCACTGAGTGATTATTTTACATGTAAGTTTAGCTGAAATCACAGCACAGCTGTTGTCTTAAATTTATGCGCATGGTGATTTTGTGAGATAACGTTGCATTTATAAAATCAGCATTTTAGCAGTGCTTGCATCCGCATGGAGTGCAGCTCTGAAGAACAGAGATTCCTTTGGGATATAAATGATAAAAAATGATTATAAAAAAGGAGAGCGAGATGTGGTCCTTGATGAATGTGCAGCACTTCTAGGACCTAGCAAGCAACACAGCATATCAAGTACAATCATAACTGCTACATTAATTTTGAATTTTGAAATGACTTAACCATAAGATTTATTAAGTCAAATATACATTAAAGAAAAATTTATATTTGTATATTTGACTGTAAAATGAATCAAATATGCAAATATAATTAATATGTCACTCTTTATATACTAAGAGTTTTTTATTTGCTTTGTGTAACAGCTAAGTTACATGAAAATGATGCTTCATGCAACCAGTTGCATATAAGTTTCTATGTGTAAAATCTTAGGAGTCTCAGTTATATGCAGTGATAAAATGCTGCATGTAGTAATTTTAGATTAAATTTATATTATTTATTTCTCAAAATGATTTAATATAGCTGAAACAAAGAAGTAGAGAAACTCTGCCAAAAGTGTGGACTGAAACATTCAATCAATGTCATATTTTTTGCATTCACTGAAAAGTTTTCGTTGTGTATATAGTCTTGTTTTGTGAACTGAAAACCATTTTTATCATGTGTCATTGTTGGTCATCAAAAAAAACAGAAGAAAGTCAGAATCGGTTAAGGCAGAGTCTAAATCCAAGCAATCATTTGATACTTCATTATGTATTTAAATAATTATGCAAGGTAAATCTAACGTGCAACAAAAGTTAGACATCTAAGAGTAATTATTGATTGCTTGAAAGGTTTTGTTCGGGGGGGGCGGCAGGGAGGGGTATGGGTTTGATTTAACCATGTACCGTAATAAAGTAACATGTTGCATACATGACCTGAACAAAAAGGCTGCCCCAAAAAGCAGCTGCCGGGAAGAACTCTGCGCTATACATTCAGCAGGCCCTGCACATCCGACCCCATACTGTCAGCACAGAGATAAATTTAGCCCCACATCCGTCCACCCTGCCAAACTTTAATTACCTAGTTTATCTTCATTAGCTATGCAGGTGAGGCCCTGGATGTGGGACAGAACTAGCTGGAACTAGGAAAAGTTGTTGAGCAAACCTGTAGAGAAGCTTAAAGTAGCTGTGCTCTCTGCAGGATCAGCTTTGTATGTCTACAGCTCTGCAGGAAAGGCTATTACCTCCTGCTCATCAATAATGATACTTACATATAAACCAGAGGAAACAGTGATACAGTGAAAGGACCTCTATGAACAGCCTGGGCCAGGCATCATTCATGTGGCTTATAATTATAGCATAGTTATCCTTAGAAGTCTAGAATTATTACTATCATTTTGCTACTTAAATGTAATTACATAATTACTTACAAAGTTACATAATGAATTACATTTACATTCGATTTACGTTGTTTAACGACAGGTTCCAGCCTTTGCTTTTTCTAGCTTGTACGTAGACTGTTTCTTTCATTTGTTTTCATGTAAAGGCAAAAACGGGGCAAAATGAAATGTCTTATTCACTTCATTATGATTTACAATCCACACCTGTGTCATAATTTCTCTGCTTGTTTCAATGAGTTACCAGTATGTAAATATTAATATGAAATTATACCATGGTTTTGTTATCACTAGTAATAACTCTCACTTATACGTGCTAATAACTAAACATAATGTCAGAAAAAAAATCAGTAGAGGTTATATTTATCGGCAGTGATTGAGTATCAGTGATGGGTTGTTTAAGGATGTGACAGGCCATTAACAGGCTCATTAGAGGCTGGAGGCAGTGATCCTCCTGCTGTGCATGTCTGCTGTCAGGCCGCCGAGCTGGAGGGCAGCTTCATCTCTGCCAGTCCTTCAAAAGGCTGAAGGGCCAAGCAAGGGGCTTTGAGGTTGAGAGTTACCCAGCAGGAGTGGCTCTTTCTGGGACAACACTCTGTGGAGCACCCCCACCACCCCCCACCACCCCCCACCCCTACACCAACTGAAGTTTCCACTTAACGTGCAGAACTCCATAATATACAAGGAACTCAGAGCGGGCTTCATCAGTATGTTCAGTGAGAAGAATAATGACGGTTTCTCCACCACTGTAAACACTCTGATACACACTGATCCCCTGAATTATAGATTGCTCTGCCTGCATGGCTGGAGGCTTCACAGAGACTGACTAAAACCTTCCTCAATACGTCAATGACAGAACTGAGTCTGGCGCATCTGCTGGAACAGAAAACATCTTAAGGATGAAACCCGCTTCACTTTTCAAACAAAGTAAATTCTGTTCCTTAAACAGTTTTTCTTGTTTTGTTAGCATCAGGTTCTCTATACTTTTTGGATTTGTTCTTATGCTTCTACTTTATGCATTGTAGATCAGCGTCTGCTGTAAAGGTGCTTTGTTGCTTTTGCTGTGTGCGTCATATTTATTTCAGTCTAGCTATCAGTCCTGTATTTGTTCACTGAAGAATGTATCAAAGGCAGCAGCTGATAAATGCATTCAGTCTATATGACAGAATGGGAGAGAAACCAACGCTGCAGAGCCAAGTCCTGTTTGATGTAAAAACTGGATATTTTTTTGTGATTACAAAAAAAATGACAAAAAAAGATATTATTAATTAGGCCTAGGCAATGTGACAATATTTATCATCATTGTGATAAATTGTCACAATATACTTTTCTGAGCATACTGTGTATATTAGTACTTTAATAACAGCGACAAACTGCATGTTTCATTACAAGGAGAGATTCAGTAGTCTCACTTAATTTGAAATAGTGAAGCAAAGGATATGAAATGTTGAATAAAAATCATTGTATTGCTAGTTTTTGACAGTGTTTTTTATGTGGCAGTAAACAATCTTTTTTGTCTGTTCCAGCTTTGTTCATGGCATACCGTGTGTTGAAGTTATTGTTGAAGATATTATATTTTTGCTTTATATGTAAAAAAAAGCTGAATATATAAGCATCCTCAGTGCCTCTAAAAGCTACAACACAGAGAGCTTATGCATGAAATGGTGCATCAGACTGTGGCTTAAACCATGTATTTTTAATCCAAAGATGTACGTGCAGGGTGTTCTAAGGCAAAATAAGTTAAAAAAAATGCTTTTCTTTTCAGATTTAGCACTATTTTAACATTATCAACCTTACATATAAAAGCTCAGAAGACAAGTGTCGGTTTACTGATTGTCTTGGATAGTAAATGAAATCATTGCATTTGTATTGTAGACATCGTGACCCCTGGTGCCTATCACAAGCTCTTTTACACTAAGGCACTCGAAATGATTCTGTTTATATCTCTACAATTAAAATACAAAGAAATTATGAAAAATCAGTGGAATTCCCCTTTAAGCACATTTCCATTCATATGTCAGTGCTGCTACATAATGTTTAACCACAGTACAATTTTGTCTTGTCTGTGTTTATTCTTCTTTTTGCTCTGTCATTTGCCTGTTTTTGCATCCAGTGCTGCATGTTGAACTTTGTATGATAGAATGCCTGGAAAAGTATGACTCGTCAAGTTACCAGACAATGAACTTCCTTCACTTCCTTCAATCCAAACTATTTTTAAAGGAATGATTCAGCTGAAAAGTCATAAGATTTTCTAAAAGTCTATGTGACTCAAAAAGTATAGCATAGAAAAAAGATAGTATAGTATAAATCTCCTTTTACATAAAGATACTGAACATAAAGGATGAGAGACAACTGACATTCTTCTCTTATTTCAGTCTGTATGTCTGTTTGTAAAGAGCTCTATCACTGTACATTGTTAGTCAATATAGCACAAAAAGTACTGAACACAAATGTTGACAAGGCTTGAAAAAGGAGGCACCAAAATCGCAATTTAATATGCTGTTAAACTTACTTCATTCTGTATTTGCATTTGTTTCATAACTTCATAACCGAACCCCCACCTGGGTAGGACTTTGTTTGAACAATAAAGAAAAACATGAAGTGTAGAACCTGAGCCAGTAGCATCCAGTACAAATCCTCTCCTATGTTACGCAGGTTATATTACAAAACACTATTTCACCATCAAATTTTTATGTATCTATTTTTCCAACAGTAGCTTTATGTAATCAGATGAAAAATGAAGCAGTGACTTATATAAATTCAAAGCCGTCTGTAGATTAAAGCTCAAACTCATTATGCTTTGTTTGTGGATTATAATATCCAAAGCATATTTGTCTTTTTCAGCAGAGAAATACCAACTCGTCTGAATAAATGACATTTTATCATTTCTTCTCAGTGCTTCTTCTTTGAAAAGTAATGAGCTGTACTCTTACACTCTTGCTGGCAATTTCCATTCCACCCCACAGCCAACTCACAATTAATCTCAACTAAGCAATTAAAAGGCTAATCAGTTCCTGTGCCCCACTTATTGTAGGTGAAATGCTTTTCGATTGTGTTAGCTTTGTTAATGTGAGTAAAGGTGCCAGGCTAATTACTCAGCAGAGCTCTCTGGATGAAGTGTTGTATTACAGCTCGCATGTTTGATAACAAGATGGCTTTTCACCTCACCACCATACACTTTACACTTTCTCCTGCCTCTGTGCTAGTTTTGCTTCAGGTGTTGCCGTGATCAGTACTTTCAGTTTAGAGTTTATACTAAAAATATATTAGAAGTCTATTATTGTTATTACTGTCACTTTGATTTACTATTTAAAGGCAGTTCCATAGTTACATAACTCATTATATATGCAATGCTGTGCAAACGTCAAAGACAATTTAGTTTCAAGGCAAAACAAGACATTAAATACAAGCAATTTTTCAGCATCAGGAAAAAGCAGAACACATATTTAAAGAATTCATGAGAAGTCTCATCCAACTAAATAGAATATGAAAATTTTCAGTATTTAATGTGTCAAACTTTGCCTTTATTACAGCTTCCATTCTTTTCAGAGAAGCAGGGATATTTTCCCACACCTCCAAAGTTCAATCTTAGACGTTGGTTGCATTTTCTGCTTCTCACAATCCAAATTATCGCAAACACATTCAGTGATGCTGAGGTCTGAATTTTGGGCTGGCCAGTTAATTGTTCTGAGAACAGCAGTAGCTCCTTTGCTTGATTTGCAAACTGACTTTCAGCAGCGTAGGCTAGTTAGTTACATAATGCAAAGAAATGCAAACAATGTTTTTTCTTTCTACAAAAGAAGATTGTACTTCTCATCAAATTCAAATCATAATACAATACCTCTATCTCCTTTTTCACTTCACAGTGTCAACAGAATTTCTCCACTTGTTTCTGTAAACTATGTGTACAAAACAGTTAAATTAAAATTACCGTGCCCTTTTGCTATCACTGGCAATAACTGCGATTTCTACACATCAATGGATGGAAAATTACAGATTAACAGCTGAAGAAGCTTCGGCCTGAGGCAAGCAAAACATCAGCAGAGACAGCGAGTGAGCTGCATTATAAACTTCACAGACCCTCATATGAATAAGGCCTCATCAGCAAAATGTGATCAGTTGTACTCAAAACAAACACATATAATTCATCCTCTTAACTGGCTGTGCCAATCGATACCAAAAAGTTCCACTTTTGGCCAAAAGTCAAGGTTTGATTTGAGGCATTTGCTTTGCTCTCTGGAGTCTAAGCCACAGCTGCTGGCTCTTAAAAACTTCATAAACAGATGCAGTGTTGAGCCAAGTCCGCTCTTGTCTATGCACCAGCATAAAGTGGGCAGGATGCAGGGGCATCATAAATCATGTCTCTAATGAGGACATTTAGGGTGCACTATATATAGAGGGTAGGAAAGGTATATAGGACGCCCCCCTCTTTCCTGAATTAACGAGCTGTGCAGCTAGTGAGAGCCACTAAGGGAGAGACACATGCAGGAGTCCTGCAAGGCCTTCAGATAGAAAACCCCTCTCTTCTGTCTCTTCTTTCGCTCTGCCTCATTCTCACCTGATCACATGCTCAAGGGCCACAGCGACTCTCCACTAAAGCATCTTGTGAATTCTGGAATAAGTCGTGGCTAAATCAAGACAGCACTAAATAGGCCCATCCTATTAAGAGGAACCATGAAAAATATATACCTATGTTTAATTACCTTTCCTACTCACATATTGACCAACTGACCTCTCATTAAATTTCCTCTATTCTAGCTTCAAATGTGCTACCTACATGTACTTGTCATACATCAGCAGCTTTTTTCATTACAAGCTTTACTTTTCAAGTCGTGACCCCTTGTTTTCAGTGATAATGGTTTCATTAATAGACTTACATTTACAGCATTTAGCAGACGCTCTTATCCAGAGCGACTTACAAGAAGTTCTGTGTCTGTCTAGAGAAAGTATCTTTGCTAGTTACCAATAAGTTAGGGAAAAAGACAGTCCTGAGCTCAAATACTGCTAGAAACAAAAGTCACTGCAGATACACAGAAAAAAGGAACAGAGCTGAACACAGAACTCTGTGCCATACAATACAATACAATACAATACAATACAGTAAACTACAATACACAGTGCAATACAATAAAATATAATATATAAATGCAGCACAATATATTGCAAACAATACTTAATTCAATGCTCATTTAAGTGCTATGTAAAGAGATGTGTCTTCAGTCTGCATGTGAAGACAGCAAGTGGCTGCTGTACGGACAGCCTGTGGGAGTTCATTCCACCACTTGGGTGCCAGGACAGAGAACATTCTTGACACTTGTCTTCCACGCGCCTTGAAGGATGGCGGGTCAAGCCAAGCTGTACTCGAAGCTTGAAGGGCTTGTGGTACAATTCGAGATTTCACCATTGCCATCAAATAGGTAGGGGCTGGTCCATTTTTGGCTTAGTAGGCAAACATTAGGTTTTTAAATCTGATGCGTGCAGTTACAGGAAGCCAGTGAAGGGAGCGCAGCAGTGGGGTGACGTGGCTGAACTTGGGCAGATTGAAGACGAGCCGTGCTGCAGCATTCTGGATGAGTTGCAGAGGCTTGATGGCCTGCATGGGAAGACCAGCCAAGAGCGAGTTGCAGTAGTCAGTAATAGCGGGTAGTGGTGGCAAGCAGCAGCGGTGGTAATAGTAGTAGTAACAGTAGCAATAGTAGCATAGTAGTAGCAGTAGTAGTAATGGTAGAAGTAATAGTTGTGGTAGAAGCAGCAGCAGAAGTAGCAGTAGCAGCATATGCTCAGGGCATACTGAGTACAAGTAGTAGAAATAAAAGGTGTGGTAGTAAGTGGTAGTAGTAACAGCAATTCCAAAAAAGGGACGTTGTGTGAAATAAATGTAAATAAAACCAGAATGCAATTATTTGAAAATCTCATAGATCCATATTTTATTCACAATAAAACATAGAACACATATCAGATGTTAAAAGTGAGACATTTTGCAATTTAATGAAAAACATTTAACTTAAATTGATGGCATAAACGCATTTCAAAAAGGTGGGGCAGGGCCATGTCTACCATCCCCTCTTCTGTTAACAACAGACAGTCTGGGAGCTGAGGAAACCAACTGCTGGAGTTTTGGGAGAGGAATGTGGTCCCATTCTTGTTTAATGTAAGATTCTACCTGCTCAACAGTCCTGAATCCTCTTTGCCGGATTTTTTGTTTCATGATGCACCAAATGTTTTCTATTGGTGAAATATCTTTATTGTAGGCAGGTCAGTTCAGCACCTGGACTCTTCCTCTGTGAAGCCAGGCTGCTGTGATGGATTCAGTATGTGGTTTAACATTGTCTTGCTGAAATATGCAAGTCCTTCCCTGAAAGAGACATTGTCTTGATGGGAGCATATGTTGTTCTAAAATCTCTATACATTGTTCAGCATCAAAAGGGCCTTTCCAAATGTGTAAGCTGCCCACACCATAGGCACTAATGCAACCCCATCCCATCAGAGATGCAAGTTTTTGAATTATGCGCTGATAACAACCTGGATGGTCCCTCTTCTCTTGAGTCAGGACACAATGTCCATGGATTCCAAAAAGAATTTTAAATTTCGATTAATCTGACCACAGAACAGTTTTCCATTTTGCCTCAATCCATTTTAAAAGAGCTTTGGCCCAGAGAAGACAGCAGTGTTTCTGAATCCTGTTTATATATGGTTTCTTCTTTGATTGATACATCTTTGCATGGCAAACTGTGTTCACAGACAATGATTTCTGGAAGTGTTCCTGAACCCATGCAGTGATTTCCAATACAGAATCAAGGCTGTTTCCAATGCAGTGCTGCCTGAGCGCCTGAAGATTACAAGCATCCAATACTGACCATCAGTCTTTTCCCTTGCATACAGGGATTTCTCCAGATTCTCTAAATCATTTAATGATTCATAATATCATTTAATGATATTATGTACTGTAGATGGTGGGATACTCACACAATTTTACACTAAGGAAAGTTTTGTTAATTGTTCTGCAAATTTTAGACACATTAACCTCTGCCCATCTTTGTTTCTGAGAGACTCTGCCTTCTTTAAAATGCTCTTTTTATTCCCAGCCATGTGAGTTAGCTGCAAATTTCTCCTAGTGCTGCTTTTTATTAGTCCTACTAACTTTTCCAGTCTTTTGTTGCCCCTGTCCTAACTTTTTTGAGATGTGCTAAGTTCTAAATGAGTTAATGTTTTTCATAAAAATTGGAATTGGGGTTATATTAGCAGCAGTAGTAGTGGTAGGAATAATACAGTAGTGGTAGTTGTGGAAGAATAATAGTAGACGTAGCAGTAGTAGTAGTAATACAATCAAGTGCGCAGTTAACTAAAACTATTACTAAAACAAAACGCAGTGAAAAATGTAATTAATTCCTTTACTGTAACAATAATAATAATAAAAAAAACAACAGTTTTCAAAATATGGATACTAAATACACTAAATCAAGACTATGTCATTTGAAAAATTAACTAAAACAAAATAGAATTACTGAGAAAAAAACTTTAGGTTTCATATTTTTCAGTTCAGAAGTGTAACTCTTCTGCATTTGGCTGTCTTAAAATAAAGCTGGAGCTGAGCTGAGCTCATTTTATTCCACCCTTATCCAGTACCACTAGTATCACTGAGTTCATCTTAATCTAGAATCTAAAAATAGTCTAAAAAATAAAACTAAACTGAAACTAAACTAAAAATAAAAAAAACAAAAAAATGCACTCTTAATACAACTGAAAATAAACAAAAAATCAAAACCAAGATGAAAAACTAAATAAAAATACAACAAATGAACATTTTAAAACTATAATAACCCTGGTAGTAGTAGTAACAGCAGCTGCAGTAGTACTACTAGTAGCAGCACAAGTACTAGTAGTGGGTGCTGGTAATCTGCAGCGCTCAAAATAAATGACTCTAAAAACAGGCCACATTATGGGAATACCATATGAGTATATACAGAACACAGATCTCTTACTTCCAATACACTCTAAAATAAGACTAATAAAAACTGACTTTAAATACTTGTTACTTTCACTACTAACATTTGAGGGAACTTAGACTGATAGACTATTCAACAGCTAAAGCCATAGCTATAGACCTTAAAACTGTGCATAATAGTAGTGATTAAAATGACATGTTACAGGGAACAGCATCTGATGAGCAGTACATCGCTGCAGAAAGATGGAAGCTTATCAGACATATAGACTCAAACAGATATCACTGCTATTAAACTCTGAACTGGACTAATGAACAGAGCTCATGTACAAGAGTGCAATGTTTGTAATGGGACTAAACTACACAAATGTAAAGTCTACACTATCAATCCATACTACAACTAAACTCCCATAGTTTCTATGCCAGCAGTCTTCCTATGCTGCGTTTTGCTTGTGCAAAAATAATGCAGCTGATTTTTGTAATCTGCATTTGGATGAGGTACATAGCTGCCAATGTTCTGACAGAGGAATCATTATTTGCACTTCATCCATGAATCAAATAACATGATTGCCTTCAATCACTGTGAACACATTTCAGAGTGTGCAGGGTAATGTGGCTCATCAGCACACAGCCTACACAGTGAGAATTTAGTGCTGGCTCTTTGTTTGAATGCAATATTTGACAGGGCAAAATTTCAAAGAGAATCATTGATGATTAGACATCTGAGGCGCAGAGAGGAGGATCATTTTGGTGCACAAGCAGGGTGTCTGTTTTAGTGGATTCGTTTCTATAGACAAAAGGACCATTGGCTCCATTCAGACAGCTACAACGATGGCTGGAAACACTGAGTCAACAGTTTTTGGGCTGACAGAATAGGTTCTACACACAGCAGCAGCCATACAGGTAGGTATGAAACCTGCACAGTTCAGAATGTTAGAAAGTTAGTGGTGTTCATCTGGACTGTTGCTCTTGCTGCACAGTCAACATACAACATTTGGTACAACACATTGTCTAAAGTAGCTGTCTGAAGCATTCAGTTATATGGTATTCTAAATTTTACTTCTTCCCCCAATTTAGTCGTATCCAATTCCACCGACTAGTTAGGACTCACCCAATAACATGACACCAACAGCGCTAGAAGGGCGAAGGCTAATGCAGGCCTTCTAGCCCTTTCTACAAGACCTGTGAAGCCAGCCATCACATCTCTTTAAACTGCTGCTCACACAATGTCATTGGACAGCTGAGCACACTTGGAGGAAAGCGTCAACCACCGATCTTACATCAGCTATCAGACACCTGCCCTGGCTAGCATCATGCTGAGTGATTAGAGAAGAGTGGGGTGCCATCCTAACCACCCAGAGAGCATGACCAATTGTGGTCTCAGACTCATGGTCACCGATGGCAGTAGCATCACTGGGAATCAAACTCAGGATCTCTTGCTTAGATGGTTGCGCCACTCAGGAGAACATTCTCTTCATATTTATACTTCACAGAAAGTCAAAATGTGCCCTACCACAACGACAAGTCCATGTGACATGGATGTGATTTGAGGGAAGTGTTGAGATGTATTTATGGAAAATATCGAATGGCGATTAACTTCTTGTTTTTGCTAGCAACGTTAGCTTTATAGCTCTAACGTTAAAGGATCAGTATCCAGACACCAAACATGTCTATGCCGACTACAATTAGTTTTGAGAGTCAGAATTATTCTTTAAATGGGCAGTATTTCAGAGGTATGTCTTTGGTAAGATGGTGTTTCATTCAAGTAAAAAATTAAATAGACTTTTTTCAAGGTTTTTTCTCCCAACAGTGATGACTTACTCCAAGTATTGCATTTCTGCGTGTGGCTCAAAAGTGTCACCACTGAATACCATCTACAGTCATTCATCTAAGACTGGCTGGGCTGTCATGCTAGTGGCCCAGCATGGTGTAAAACTAGCTAAAATAATAAAGTGGAGACGACCAGCAGTCAGCCAGTGCGGATGATGAACGAGGTGATGAGGACAAAGTGAAAGAGAAAGAGAGAAAAAGAACAGGTAACCGACCAAATATCTGTCAAGCTTGCCAGCCTCTCTTAAGGGACAAAAGCCACATTTCTCAAAAGAATCTTGTCTCTGCTTTTAACAACATAAATGCAGCATCCTTTAATCTTATTCTCAGGAGGCCAGACCACTGAAAGCATAATGCAGTTTTCTCCTATTTCAGTTTTTTTTATATATATATTTCCAAAGTACACCAGCCACTTTATTAGTTACAACTGTTCCCATTGCTTTTTAACACAAACAGCTAATCAGTCAATCACATGGCTGAAACTCAATGCATTTAGGCATGTAGAGGTGGTCAAGACAACTTGCTGAAGCGCAGGCCGAGCATCAGACTTTGAACGTGGCGTGGTTGTTGGTGCCAGACAGGCTGGTCTGAGTATTTCAGAAACTACTGATCTACTGGGATTTTCACGCACTACCATCTCTAGGGATTACAGAGAATGTTCCGAAAAAGAGAAAATATCCAGTGAGCGGTCAGTTGTGTGGACGAAAATGCCTTAGTGATGTGAGAGGTCAGAGGAGAATGGGCAGACTGCTTTGAGATGATAGAAAGGCAACAGTAACTCAAATAACCAAACAAAATCTTGAGGAATGTTTCCAACACCTTGTTGAAAGTACGTCACGAAGAATTGAGGCAGTTCTGAAGGCAAAAGGGGGTCCTACCTTTTACTAGCAAGGTGTGCCTAATACAGTGGCCAGTGAATGTATATTCTGTTTGAATGTAAAATGAACGGGTGTAACATCCTGTTATATCATAAAATGTACAGAAAAGACTTTCCAAATTCTTCACCTGAAAATGACATGCCAATATCCTGTTTTTTTTTAGCAAAGAAAAAGCACTCCTTACTATAATATTCCTCAGCCACTTCTACAGAATATCTCTGAGATTGTTCTTACACCTGCTTCCCTCATGCTTCACACTGTTATCCAGCATGGATCAACCAAATTTGCCACACCTAAAGGATTTAATGGGAAATATCACAGCAGACAGGCGGACTGTACTCTCTATCTCGCTCGCTCTCTCTTTCTCTCGTTCTCTCTCTGCGTCCACTTCGCTGGTGGGTGCAGTGGTGTGTGAGGAGGAAGAACCTGAGTGCAACTGCGCTCCGCGGCAGCATTACCCACGTCTGAGGAAGAGCGTTAACAGGAGCGAAAGAAAGAAATTAAGCATGGGGGCAAAAACAACACAAAGGTGTATAAAATCGTCAAAGCCCAAAACTCAGAAAAACTGCTCTCCACAACAAAACAGCCAAAGGAAAATGCAATGCGGACACAGTCACAGTTCCACTGAATTAAACAGAGAGGACAAAAGCCGTCCCTGGCTTGTGCACTGCTCTCAGAGGGAGAGTGTTCTCTGAGGCTGGCCCCGAGGCTGCCTTTGCAGGGACTAACTGGCCCAGATGCAGCGCTGAATTAGGGAGCATCTCCATGAGCACCAAGCAGCAACTGACGGCCCAGTCACTTCGCATCCGTCTCTCTGCCGCCTGCTAGGCTGTCGCACAACAGCGCTCTACAAGCCCTTCGCACCAGCACTCTCTCTCCAATGCTGTGAACAACGACTAGTCTACCACACCATACATTCAAACGCAAATATTCTGTACATTGTCACCAAGCAACCGTACCACAACATCAAATGTCACTGACACATTAGCTTACATAACCAGTTAATCTTCTACATTCCATGAAGTGCCCATTAGTGGACAAGCACAAAATTACATGTTAACATGTGTTTTGCCTTTGATAATATCATGCTCTTGTCAGCTTCAGGGCTGACAAATACAGTGACTTATGAGTAAAGAGAGTGGCTGGTTGACATCAGAGACAGGAGATGATAATGGCTTTTGAAGGCATGTTTACAGATGACAGTAACATTCAGAATTGTGATTATCCTAAAGCCTTATGGTAAAGAACTAAATGGGGAAAAAGCAGGAGGAGATGGAAAGGCATGTATAGAAGCCATGTCGCCTATGAACATTAAGCTAAATTATGTTTAACTGAATTTTCATAGATGTAAATAACTTAGCAATAATAAAGTGTGCTTTGGGGATGATGCATCACATATAACAAGACACATGCTGCAAGAATAATCCTGGGATGCAGTGCATGATTTTACAGCCTAACTCACAAGAATCCATCATTTAAAAAGATGTCCGAAAGATATGCCATTCATATTAATGTCAGGGTGCTTACAATGGCATATAAAAATTCTGCTATGCGTAGTCTGCATTACAGGGCTCAATAATAGCCCAGCACTGCTTATGCTTGTTTTTTTTTTTTTTTACGTAGGGATGCACCGATATGGGAATTATGTGCCTGTACCTGTTTACATGTACACATCTGCCAATGCTGACACATAAACATTTATAAAATTTAGAAACATCTGCCTGCATTAGTATCATGGATAAACATAACATTTATTTCTATGGGCTTATAAATGCAGTGAATGAATAATATGTAGTCATTTCAGTACAGCAGCCCAGCATCACCGAATCATTCTGCTCTTCCAGAGTGCAATAAAAACATCAATAAGTATTGGTTTGAAACACCACATATGTCAAATATGTCAAATATGTCAAGTCTAAAGACTGGTCAGATATTTTTATTATTTTGTTGTCAATTATCTGCTGATACTGATATGATTCCAACGTAAACATGCGTCTCTAGCTTTTCAATGTTCAGCATTTGCATGATCACTTGTCACTGAAATGAGTGAGGAGTGTTTCCACTACACAGCCTGTCCTACTACAAAACTGGGAGGTGTTTAGTCTAAGGTTGTCCTCTCCACAGTAAATAGACAGACAAATCAACTGAACCTCTGAGCCTTCTATGCCACTTTCAACAACAGTATTACTGTAATCGACTGGTCAACAATCATCATTTGCCCTTATGGTAACCCTATAATATATTATAAGGTTGTATACATCTATAATGACCTAAAATATGTCCATGTCTTCAATATTCCCGCAGGGCTGCCTTAGAATAATGTATCAAAACGGATCTAATGTCATGTATCAAACTATGGCAAATATACAACTCCTGCCATTCACTTCACACTGTCGTATCTTGTTGTAACACATGGATATAACTGTTATACTCAAACCGCTCAACTCTCCGAGCCCAGAGTGAGCGCTGCGACAACCCGAGCTCTTATTAAACCCACATGTGCGGCTGTTTCGCTCTCCACCTTTTCACATTTGGCCTATTGTTTTAAGCAGCGTGTTCACTCCCTCCCGCTTCCAGCGCTCAAACTCCTCAAATAAACACGGCGTAAAGCCTGCAGCACAGCTGCTACACCGCGTGGAATCAGACTTGAAAGTGCAGGCAGCCCCTTTATTTTTCCTGCCCAAACCAGCAAAGCCAGCAAAACACTGGTCAACTTTCCATCACCCCCCTCGACCCGACTCGCAAATGTTTCCGCTGACAAGCACGACACTCACCGGAGTTTTGGGTCAAAGTCGCCAGTCCAGAGAGCAGGGCGAGCAGAAGCCCCATTAGGCACAGCTGCCCCGCCAGCAGCTCCTTTCTCCTCCTCCTCCTCCTCTTCGCGTTCACCTTCCTCGGGCTGAGCATCGCCAGCGCTGACGGCCCGGAGCGCAGCGAGGGGAACCGAGAGACAGGGAAAAAGTTTCAGACGGGGTGTCGAAAGGCCCGAACTGGAACACCGTGTTTCGCTATCGGCTGCGGCTTCTCTTTCTCTCCTATACCATAGCAGCCAGTAACGGGACGAAGTGAAGAGGCTGCGGGCGGAAGAGGCGCTCCATGGATGCGGCTCCTGCGGTGGCTCCTCTCACAGGCACGCGGACTGCTGAGAGACTGAGCGCGAGAGGAGGATGGAGAGGAAGAGAGAGAGCGCGAGAGAGCTAGCGGGGGAGGAGGACAAGGGGAGGGAAATGAGGGAGAGAGAGAGAGAAAGAGAGAGAGAAAGAGAGAGAGAGAAAGAGAGAGTGTAGAAGAAGCGCAGCTGGTGAAATATCCAGCCCCCGAAGTTCGCATGGAGAGGCGGGGGCAGTGAGCTTGTTCCTGCTCTGTGCTCACTGAGGCCCCCTGTCGGTCGGCCAGACTCTCAGCAGCAGCATTTGGTGTCATGTTATTTACCGAGTTACAGCACACAGCAATTAGATGTCCGTACCTACGTTGTCCGCGTTGGTATGAAAGGCGCAGTACGGCGCAGTACGACTGTGTCCTCCTTACTTCAGAATTAACAGAGTAGTCTGTTCAGATGATAGAGCATGCTAATTTTAGTTCGCTAGCAATTGTTATATTCTGTTCGTTTGTATGGACTTTTATTGTGAAGGGCGGGGCTAGGGACTGCTCGCGCTGTGGGGTGTTGTAGCAAACCAGCAGCTAAAAGTAAGAGCCTTGAGCCAGCCAGAGAACTGAGCTTTCCAAAAAACACCATAAAGCTGAGTTATGGACAAGATCTTTGACTCATCTGTTATGTTATATGGGGGCCCTTCTGAGGAGAAAATTCTGTGGTCTTTTCTCCTCCTTCGCAGTTTCTCTCAACAAGATGTTAAAATTTTGATGAAATTACCTTTTTAAAAATCTATTGAGTTAATATTTGGAAATTGACTATTACATTTCATAAAGCAACTAATTAATTTGGGGATAATCGTTTATTTTGGGATATTAAGCAATTTCAAGAAAATGTAATTATTTCAAAATAATTCAGAGGTCAATAATTTGACATTTTGCTGCCAGAAACAAAAAACGAGCATAAAAACATACGAATGTGCATAAAACAAATGGATATTAAGGAATAACATTAATACCTTTGCAAAAACATTTATCTACTGGCAGTGATTGAACTCTATGGGTATGGTGGGGTATTGGTCATGAGCTGTAGATGTACTTGTGACAGCCTTACAGTGACTTGTGTGTGTGTGTGTGTGTGTGTGTATGTGTGTCTTTTCTTGTTTTGTTTTTTGTTTGTTTGGGTTTCTTTTCTTTTTTTTTGATTTTGTGGATTTCTTCAAAGGCAACCAATTTTTAAAACATGTAATGTAATAATATTAGTCTAAAGGAGATACACTATATTGCCAAAAGTATTCACTCACCCATCCAAATCATTAAATTCAGGTGTTCCAATCACTTCCATGACCACAGGTGTATCAAGCACCTAGGCCTGTAGACTGCTTCTACAAACATTTATGAAAGAATGTGTTTTTGTTTCAGTGAATTCCAGCATGGTACCATGATAGAATGGCATATGTGCATCAAGTCCAGTCATGAAATTTCCTCACTACTAAATATTCCACGGTCAACTGTCAGTGGTATTATAACAAAGCGGAAGCGATTGGGAATGACAGCAACTCAGCCATGAAGTGGTAGTCCACGTAAAATGACAGAGGATACTGAGGCGCATGGTGCACAGAGGTTGCCAACTTTCTGCAGTCAATTGCTACAGACCTCCAAACTTAATGTGACTTTCAGATTAGCTCAAGAACAGTGTGTAGAGAGCTTCATGGAATGAGTTTCCATGGCCAAGCAACTGCATCCAAGCCTTGCATCACCAAGTGCAATGCAAAGCGTCAAATACAGTGATGTAAAGTGCCGCTACTGGACTCTAGAGCAGTGAAGACGTGTTCTCTGGAGTGACGAATCACGCTTCTCCATCTGGCAATTCAATGGACAAGTCTGGGTTTGGCGGTTGCCAGGAGAACTGTACTTGTCTGATTGCATTGTGCCAAGTGTAAACTTTGGTGGAGGCAGGATTATGGCGTGGGGTTGTTTTTCAGGAGCTGGGCTCGGCCCCTTAGTTTCAGTCAGAGTAGCTCTTAATGCTTCAGCAGACCAAGAGATTTTGGATGATTTCCTGCTCCCTACTTTGTGGGAACAGTTTGGGGACAGCCCTTCCTGTTCCAACATGACTGCACACCAGTGCATATGTTAAGTTTGGTGTGGAAGAACTTGACTGGCCTGCACAGACTCCTGACCGCAACACGACAGAACAACTTTGGGATGAATTAGAGTGGAGACTGCAAGCCAGGCCTTCTCGTTCAACATCAGTGTCTGACCTCACAAATGTGCTTCTGGAAGAACGGTCAAAAAGTCCCATAAACACACTCCTAAACCTTGTGGAAAGCCTTTCCAGAAGAGTAGAAGCTGTTATAATGGCAAAGAGTGGGCAGACATATTAAATCCTATGGATTAAGAATGGGATGTCACTCAATTTCATATTCATGTGAAGGCAGACAAGGAATACTTTTGGCAATATAGTGTAGAAAGAGGAGGTGGTGGCAGTTTTACAAGGGGGGGGTTATCTTTTGTCTTTTTTTTTTTTTTTGACTGGGGGAAAATGGCAACACCTACACCCCCCCCAAATCAAACATGGGTCTACCACCAACAGTAAATATTGTTCTGTTAAAATACTGTGTCTATTCAGTCATTAAGTCCTTTATAGCTATATGGAGAACTTTAATCTTAACAATATAAGTTAAAAGTTAAATATTTGAATGGAAAAGCAGATGAACTGTCACCTAGATAGGATCAGAATTGAGCTTTTTTTGGCAAAACATGTTTGCATGAACAAAGAATTTGTATTTAGTTACACAGTAGCTCAGAGTACACAGCAGCTTACAGTAGAAAACATTTCACTTGTGTTGCCACATGCTTGAAGATGCACACCTCAGCTTTTAAGGCATCAGTTAAGAAGTTTAAAACAGTGGAAGAGGGTGCAAGTGTATTTTGCCCCCACACATTTTAAAGATAATGACTGAAGAATTGCAGAAGACAGTGGTACACTGGGGACATCAAGTCCCCAAAACTCCCTGCTAAAACATTTTAAGGGCATAAAAAAAAAAAAATCATTTTCTTTCATCTAAGCAAAGTAGGTTCAGTCCAGACATGCATTCATGTTACATACAGTGTCAAACAGACACAAAAACGTACATTCAGAGATAGATAAATAAATAAAGAGGGAGAGAGAGCAATTCAGGTTTCAGTTTGCTGGGCTTGCAGGGTAGAACTCTCTCGCTCTCAACCAGAAGTGACCCAGGCAGTTGGCTGAAGTTTGTAGCTTCAGTGCTCCAAATGGTTGCACTGTCCCTAAGTTGCAGTGTTTTATGAGCATGCGTGTTGTGTGGTAAGAAAAAACATCCTTTTATATCCTTCATATGGTAAGACAGCAGGCTGGGGCAGAGTGAGGCCGGCTGTGTTCTTTTCTTTCCTGACCCCGCTCAGCGAAAGCTGCGTCAGCCCCTAGCTGTGCTCACATTGTTCTAGTGGTTAAGGTGCTTAATGTCTCTCCAGGAGCATGGGCCGTGCAGGGAAAATAATGCACTTTTGCTGGAGGGGAAGAGAGGAGTGAGTGAATGAGCTCATCAGATTAAGCAATCTGCAGTGCTGCAGGCCTGTACAGACAGATTGATCATAATCTCAGTCTAGAGCATCGGCCTTTAGAGGATACTAGATTCACCATGAAAGATGAAATCATTTGGATTATCAGGAGAGACTTTAAGGGCTTTTGCAGTACTTTTGTAGAATGTTCTTCATGCAGAGTGCGTCAACATAACAGAAGAGGGCAGGGTCAAAAACATAGCGTTTCTGTTTGAGTTGAGACACTGTAGTATGAAAGGGCATCAAAAAACATAGTATGACCATAGTAGCCAGTTCTATGCCACAGCGCTCTCTCTCTCTTTTTTTCACCCCCACACCTTTCATCTGCAGCTTGTGATCTGTATTCTGTCTCTCTCTCTCTCTCTCTCTCTCTCTCTCTCTCTCTCTCTCTGTTTGTGTAATTCAGTCTGTCTTTTGATGTGCTATTAGAGCTGCATTGTCCAGATCTTACAAGTCCATCTGTGTCACAATTGTGAGAGTGAGCCAATAAAATGTTGTGTTTTTATTTTTTCTGCTGTCCTTTGATCAAGCTGAAAGCTCTATTGAACACTGGGTTTTAAAGGGTTTTGATTTTGGCTGGCTTTGTAAATATTATGTGTGGATAATTAAATGTATTATTAGAATGGATGCTTAAGGTGTATTTCCATAAGAGATAAATGACACTCAAAGTGTCATTGCTTACTACAAGCAATGGATGATTTAGCGCAGCTATAATACAGAGGTGTCTGGAAGATTCTGCTTAGTCCAACAGGAGAAAAAATGTGAACTCTTGCATCCAGAGGCGGAAGTGAGTTCAGAGTTCTACTGAAATAAACCAGGTTTTGAGTAGGTTTCATTCTATGAGTTGTGTTCTGTCTGAGTCTAACCTGCTCTACTCACAGGAAACAGAAAGTCAATTACTAGCCTTGTAAGTCTTCATATAAATAGCTCTGGAAAATTTCCAGCATGAATGGAAAAAGTGGTTAGGCTCTAAGCAACTAGGTTTCCCCTTTAACCCTCATTAGGCTCAGTCTCTCAGGACAGAAGGGAGAAGTAGTAAGAGGGAATGTGCAAGACAAACTAATGTGAATATGAAGTTGTGCAAGATAAATCACTGAAGACTTAAAATGATTACATATGCAATTATATATAACACATTTGCAGAGTTATTACTTGCATGTAGCAAATATATAAGTTACCCTGAATAATCAAGTCAAGGCAGATCGAGTTAAACATTTTAACACATTCTGTCTCAACAGCCATGTGCTGAAAGAAGAATGAATTACTGCTTTCCACAACACTGTGCTACACTTAAGATGACAACAGTACAAAACTATACACTATGGCTGTTATGGTTACAAAAATCATTAAAATGTATCTTCTCTATGAGTTGGCAATAATTTATTGTGAAATTATCTTCTACAAGTGGAATGCAGTGTTAGCTTTATGCTAGATGTAGCAGGACCCATATCTTCCAAAATGTTTCACCTTTGACTCATCAGTCCACAGGATATTATCACAAACGACCTGGGGGTCATCTGGATTTCTTTTTGGCAAAGGCCAGATGTGCCTTTGTGTTCTTTTTGGTCAGCAGTGGTTTATGCCTTGCAACTGTTCCATGGAAGCCATTTTGCAAAATTTTAGAATGACTTAATTCCTTCATGAATTGTAATTGTTTTACTGTCATTATACACACACACACACACACACACACACACACACACACACGCATATATATATATATATATATATATATATATATATAAATATATATATATATATATATATATATATATATATATATATATATATAAACACTACTGTGCGAAAGTCTTAGGCACTCAAGACACATTTTCAAAATCTATTTATTTGTGTAGTATGTGTTTATTTGCTGAGAAAAGTGTTAATATTTGAATAAACAAAATTTGAATGAAAACAGAATTTGAATTAATAATGATATATTTACCACTGCAGAGGTAAATTGTTTAAAAATTTGCTTGCACGCAGTAATGTATATATACATGCTAGATAGCTGAAGCGACAATAAACCCTGACTTGATTTGACTTGTTTATTTATTCTTCTACTCTATTTAGGCTATTCATTCATTTGTGGGATTTCTCCTCATGCATGCTTCATCCTACTCCCATCTGCAGTGGCCTGCTTACCTGCCTGCTCCCGTGCACAACATTTAAAATTAGTCTCACATCACAAGATATTGTGGTGCTTCTCGCAGGTCCAGCAGGAACGCCATGGGAATGCAAACCTCTATTTTGTATTTGAGGCCTAAACATTGAATTTATGAACCTGTGTGTGTGTGTGTGTGTGTGTCTCCGTGCCTCTGACTTTTCTGATTCAGGCTTAAAAGGGGGGCTAACTTCAACGCTGACTCAGTAATTCCTTTATTTAATAAAATTCTTTCAATTTTAATTGAAAAAATGCACATAGTACAGTTTTGAATAATGCTAAAGTTATAAATATTCCTAAGTAATACTCCTACTTCTATGTACCCCAGCCTGTGGTGTTGTGCTTCCTCTTTATAGGCCTATACAGTATGTAATGGTGGCTGTATTTGGGTCATGTTTCTCTATGGTTCAGACTATATCACTATTTTTTGCTGAACTGCAGAGCAGGTCAGAAGCTTCATGTGGCCTTTATTATGCTAGCTTCCCAGCTAACTCAAACAGCAGAAGCTCAAGGGAATAGATTAGAGACAAAGAGCACTCATATGTACATTACACACACAAATGCATGGATATACACATGCGCACACACGTGCATGCATGTCCCTTGCGTATAGCAGGCCACTCAAAGTGTGTCTGGATAGAAGTGGGGAATATGTGTGTTTACATCATAAATATTGATGGCTGTTTAACATAGACCAAAATAAAAACGTAAGCCTGTAATCTGCCCACAGTGGAGCAGCGTTTACAGGAATGTCACAAAGGAGCAGAAAAGAAGGACTGCTTTAACAGGGCAGAGCGGACCAAGGAGAGAGTGCTCTCATTCTCCCTCTCTCGCACATACCATGTTCCTCTATAATCACTCACTTGCTGTGCTATATTTAGGTTAGTGCGTGAAACATGAAACAGTACTGAAGCATGTTCTGTGTGACTGCGCTACTTTTGTCCTCGCCACACATCACTATGACTTACTGTGAGGTCAGTTTACCATAAATTTGACAATGTCATGAATATTTACTCCACTGTCCACTTCAGATGTCACCTTACCGTTCAGCTACACAGAAGGTAATTAGAATGCTTTCGCTGGACTGAACAAGAGGGCTGTGGCGGCTGCAGTCAGTCTGACAACGCAAGTGCCAAGAAAAGGAGGAAATAAGGACAGTGGCTGAAAAGTCTACCCCTGCCCTGCTCCATAGATGTGTCAGAGGGTTGCCATGGTCTTTTGAATGGCTTTTGAAAAGTAAACAGAAACTTAGTATTGCTGTTGAAACAAAACTTGCATAATTGAAATGGCAATTTTGGTCCCTTCATCATGAAATGTTGAAAGGACAGCTGTTTCTGCAAACACTAAAAACAGAAGGTTTTATGGTATGATTTATATAAAAAAACAAAGAATTCAGCATTTTCAGAACCTCCTCTGATGCACTCATCATACACAGTCAGCTCCATACTTATTGACACCCTTGGAAAAGATTCATTTTAAAACGCAATTAAAAAATGTCTTTGTGGTTAGTTAGTTCAATCTGATAGTAAAATATAAAAAAATTATAAATAAATAAAGTAAATGTAGTAAAAAAAAAAAAAGCCTAAGCCTATTTCAATTTTTTAAAGAAAACCACATCACAATTACTGGCATGCCTAAAAATTCTCATGAACAAAATGTATTTGAAGCATGAGGTCATTCATGAATTCCTGTTTCACTGGGTTATTAATATTAGGCCAAATTCTCTTAGTCATACTTCAACATGGGGAAGATTTGAGAAAAAGTGAAATGAGACCAAAGTGTGCTGGCCTTTATGAATCAGGTAATGCCAAGAAAAATAGCCACATGCCTGAAAATGCACTCCACAAACCTCCACTCTTAGGGCATTAATTAAGAAGTTTAAAACAATGGAAGAGGATGCACATTTTTTTTTGCCCTCACACACTTTAAGGATGATTGGGTGAGGAAAAACCAGGATAATGACTGGGGAATTGCAGAAAATGGTGGTATGCTGGGGATATTGAGCCCTGCTGAAAACATTTTAAGGGTTAAAGCATTTTTTATTTCATTTAAGCAATGTAAGTGCCTGATGAGGACAAACTCAGGACAATAGATAATGATGTATATTGATGACCAAGGATAACACACATGATGACAGTAGATTCAAGACAACACACATAATGATAATGAACTTAGGACAACAAAGGCAATGAGGACTCAGGACATCAAGTATGGTAATAATGGACCCTTGACAACGCATATGAAGGTAATCGACCTAGGATAACACACATAATTATGATGGACTCCAGAAACCATGCATGAAGATGATGAACTGGGAAAACGCACATGATAATGATGGACACAAATGATGGCAATAGACTCAGGACAAAACACAATGGTAATGAACTCTGGAAAACACAAACAGTTGTGATAGACTTAGGACAACATATATGATGATGTTGTTGTCTTGACATGGCACTTAATGTATATTACCTGGAATCCATAATAAAAAAGATGATTTCTGAAAATGAATTCAAATGGAGAATCTGCTTTTGCAAATGAACTCGTCACATGATGATGATGGGCTCAGCCAACACATTCTAACTTTTCTGGTTGGACAAGCTAATCACCAATCTAGTCAGCTAGCTAACCTTTGCTAACGTCCATGACATTTGTTTATTTAAAATAAAAGCTCCATATGTCTCTTTTTAACCATTCATTTTTGTAGAAGAAAATAATCAAAACCAGGACCTGCATGTTTGAGCAGGGAAATCACTAGACTAAGAGACAGGTGTTCCAACAGCACTCAAAAAATATTTAAGCCCAAAAAGTTAAAACTTATGTGTTTTAATTCAATTCAAGTTAAATATGTAAATCCAATGTAAAAATGGCATTATAATTTATGTTTTTCAATCATAATCCTGAATTAATTAAATAATGTTTAAATTAGAAGTACTTGTAGGATTTATGCCATTCTTTTACACAACATTTATGTATTTCTAAAGAGTTAATAGTACCTTCTGTATTCACAGCACAATTACTTAGAATAGACTGTGTAAATGTATTAACTGACAATACATATTCAATTCACAAACATTTATTGTTGTCCAAACTCTATTAAACTGCATTTGCTGAGGCTCATTACAAGACACGTGCACTTTAAAGTCTAATGTGAAAGAAATAAACAGAACTTTATAGATTTCACTCACAACTGAACTACTAATTAAAGCCAATGTTTATACGCACAACATTCCTATTGAGGTACAACTCTCCTGCTAACCATCATGCAAGTTAGCTAACTAACTAGCTAGCTAATGCTATCAGTCACTTCATGCCAGGCTAATATGTAAAGATCACCTACAGGTATAAAAACCATCAACTGTTGATTTGAATATTAATGAAATACATCTTTCTATACTGCTTCACAATGAAACACTGCCATTGTTTATTAAATCTACCTTTTGTACTCGTTAACATGATAGCAGACCTAGCAAGGATGCTAGTTAGCTAGTTAGCAAGTGTTGTCTAGAGTATCTCTGAAAATAAGTGAAATGAAGCTTAAATATATGGTCAACACCATTAAAAACACAAATTAAGTTAGTGCACATCACTATTTCATTGCAATTGCACTGTATAACAAAGGATGGTGTGGAAAAACAGGTCTTACATAATTCAATTAAATCCCAAATTGGGTTGCTTCTAATGAATATAAATAAGTAAAGTATATATATTTTAGGCTTTTTTAAATTAGTTTAGTTTTATGTAAAATATTTGCTTAATGTTTATGAAGGCCATAAATCATTTTATTGAGTGAAGACACCCCAGAACTTCACCATCTTTGAAACATTTCAAGTAAAAGACCAATTGGTAACATTTCTTGAATCTTTGGAAAAGCTGCTACTTAGTAGAAGCCCAGCCACAGAGCTTCAAGCCTCTAACCTTCCCAGTGTGGTGCTCCCCTGGCTCTGTGTTCAAGTGAGAAGAGTTGGCTGAGGGGCTGAGCAGGCCGGGGTAATCTAGGACACACTGTGAAGGCTTGATCTGAACGGCCTACTTACACACACCTGCACTCCTGTTGCCTTTTACATTTCTTTTTTTTCTCACCCTTTTTCTCCCTCCAGTCCCCACTCACTGCACACTACACTGTTAGAAAGGTGATACGTAGGTACAAATTTTGTTAATCAAGGTGTAAACAGTGTAAATGTACCTCAAAGGTACAACAGTGGTTTGTACCTTATATATATTTTTCCCAGTGGAAAAATACATCTTTGTACTTTTTCATAACCTAACGTTTTAAAACATTTTTAATTCCCTCCACCTGCTCACACTACATCCAGGTCTTCAGGGGCGTGCAGACATGTCAGTGTGGTTTAGGAGTATGACTTACTGTTGACAGGTGTGCCAAGCACAATTCTCCTCAGCAGAATTTGACTGACACAGTCATACAGGCACAAGGTTACATTTGCAGTTTCTGTTTTAAGTAAGTAAGTAAGTGATACTTTTTTGATCCCACACCTGGGGAAATTCCACCTCCGCATTTAACCTATCCGTGAAGTGAAGCACCACATACACACTAGTGAACACACACACTAGGGGGCAGTGAGCACACTTGCCCGGAGCGGCGGGCAGCCCTATTCACGGAGCCCAGGGAGCAGTTGGGGGGTAGGTGTCTTGCTCAAGGACACCTCAGTCATGGACTGTCGGCGCTGGGGATTGAACCGGCAACCTTCCGGTCACAGGGCCAGGTCCCTAACCTCCAGCCCACGACTGCCCCCAAACACACATCTTCAGTTAGAAAAATCAAGATTAACAGGTATTTATTAAAAGGAACAGAAATTGCAAACATTACGCTGGCATATGCTGCTACAGAGTACATTCACAACTTCTGTTATTTCTGTTTATAGATATGTCTGTGTAATGTGCATGCACACAAATTTGAGCCTAATTCTATGGTGGACTCGACACAGTAAAGTCTTGTCATTTTTAGAGTTCACAGTACGTAATGCTGGGTCTTAAACCACACTGATACAGCGCCCTCCACAATTATTGGCACCCCTCGTTAAGATGTGTTAAAAGCCTTAAAATAAATTACATTTTTATTTCAGAAGCAAAATCTAACACTGGAAATTGTAGAAAAATTTAACCTTTAACTCAAGTGAGTTTAAAAAAATCCCTGACTAAGAAATCATTCTTATTCATAAAATCACCTGTTCCACAAGTATTGGCACCCCTAACAATTCCAAAAAAATAAATGTAATTGAAACATTTCTGTCATATCTACTGTAGTTTATAAAGAGTATCTAGGAACCTTTAATTAGTTAATTCATCACTTCCTGTCTCCCTGGCGTATAAATATGACATGACAAAGAAGCCTATTTCTCTTATCTACTTTTCAACATGGGAAAGACAAGAGAACACGTCATTCAAGTAAGGCAGATGTGTGTCGACCTTCATAAATCAGGCAATGGCTACAAGAAAATAGCCAGACGCTTACACCTGCCCATATCTACAGTCAGAGGAATCATCAAGTTTAAAACCACTGGAACAGTGGCAAACAAGCCTGGACGAGGACGCAAGTTTATCTTGCCACCATGCACAGTGAGGAGGATGGTAAGAGAAGTAAAGTTCTCCAAAGCTCACTGTTAGAGAATTGCATCAAAGAGTAGCATCTTGGGGTCACAAAGTCTCCATAACAACCATCAGGCGCTATCTACATGCCAACAAGCTGTTTGGGAGGCAAGCATGGAAAAAGCCTTTTTTTTGGAAAAAGCATAAACGTAAATGTCTGGAGTTCGCTAAACGGTACTGGGACTTCATCTGGGACTGTGTGCTTTGGTCAGATGAGACCAAGATAGAGTGTCTGTTGCTTTTTGGCAACAGACACTCTAAGTGGGTCTGGCGTAACACAAAAGATGAGTATGCGGAAAAGCACCTCATGCCCACTGTGAAGTATGGGGGAGGATCGGTGATGCTGTGGGCCTGTTTCTCTTCCAAAGGCCCTGGGAACCTTGTTAGGGTGCATGGCATCATGAACTCTTTGAAATACCAGGACATTTTAGCCTAAGAGCACATCGTAACAAGGGGTGCCAATAATTGTGGAGGGTGCTGTAATTCTGTACAACCTTAATGAAGATGAGGATGAGGTTTGAGTCTGAAGTTTTGAGGTTGTATTTATGGAAAAGATTTAGGTAGCTATTGACCTCTTGTGTTTGTTAGCAATGTTAGCCTCTTAGCTCCAGCATTAAACTAAAGAAACAAAAACAAAATACGGACACCAAACGTAATGAAAAATTGTGCAAAATAGATTTTGTGCCAAACTGTTCCCTCAATATATAGTTTAGAGGACAACTCTGTGTGTGTGTATGTGATATTAAACTGGTGATTCAGATTTTTTCTTTGTTTCTTTCCTCATTTATTCTGAAATGTAACTTTTTAACACTCTGCAAGCCACTTTGAACTGCTCTCATGTATGAAACATGCTGTATATGTATATATAAACAACATTGATATTAGCAATGTTAGCCTCTTAGCTCCAGCATTAAACTAAAGAAACAAAAACAAAATATGGACACTAGTTGAGCTGAATATTAAAGCTATTGATGTGGTTAATAATTTTCCTGCCCTCTTTTATGAAGCAGATAAATGATAACATCTATAAGAGCTGATTACATTGTAAAATGTTCATCCATTTGTGGTATTGTGGTGCTGTGGTATTCATAGTCATTAATCTTTTTGAACATATTTAAGTGGGCAGTAAACGCACACACACACACACACACACACACACACACACACACACACACACACACACACACACGCAGAGTCGAGTCCAGCTTTTCAAATCAAACCTTAAAAAACTCTTATTAGCTTTACGAGGTTTCTAATGAAATTTGATGAAAATCATGGTGGTAGCTGGCAGTTTGGTGGCCACAATGTGAATGCGCTGAAATGTAATAAACACACACACACACACACACACACACACACACACACACACACACACACACACACACACACACACACACACACAAAATCCAGTGGGAAACCTCACAAGGCCTAACAATTTTGCATGGAAAAGTTATTTAAATCTAAAAGTGTTGTTACAGTTTTATTTACATGTTGAGTTTTGGTTTGAAAAAAAAAACTTTTGAACCACCCAACAGAAAATGATCCAGTCAGGGCTTTTTAAATGTGATATCTAGAAAGATACAGCTAACTGTGCTCACCCACTGGTTCCCATGAGCACTGGTCTGAAAGTCTACCAGATTAACTACCAAAATAACTAGAAAGTAACAGTGAAACCAACCCATCATGCTTTGATTTCCAATGCAAGTGAGCAAATTCATGAGGGAAGGATCTTCTGAAAGTCCTAGAAACGTCACTAACTGCTAATGTAAGCAGTGGCCTTACCAGGTTTTGGTTAGTTAGAAATGGAAAACAGCAGTGGCAGCCCTTTCCAAGGCAAAGGATGAACGTACAAGGTATAATATATTAATATGTCTGGCAAAAGCTTCAAACTTTTACAATCTTCAAATGTACATGATTAAACTGGAGGGGCCAAAAGTGCCCATGTGAGTCACCATTAGCCTAGCATTAACATATTAAAATCCCACAGGGGAAAGGGAGAAATTAGCATTACTGTAGAGGTGATGTGGCCTGAAATAAAGGCCTAGCACTAACAGTCACAGTTTGCCACATAAAATCCAAAAGATATTGATCTACAAATCTGAAACATTCAGTGAAATTGAGCATTTCAAACATTTCGGCGATTGATGCTACACCAGCAATGTTTCCATTTTATTTCCACAAAAGGACAATGACATCTATGGAACGTACACTCACAGAGATCATTTTTAACAGGAGTTGTCCTCCTATCTCTCCAGGCTACATTTAAGGGTGTCTTGGAGTTTCAAAGAACAAAAAACACAAATCCATCATACTTAAGCCAGCCTTTGAGTTTGACCTTGAAGTTCAGTTAAGTCATTCCAGAGCAGGTGTTCTGAATCTGACTGGATCAAAGAGCATTGCTTTAGGCATTTGTTCAGGCTATGTAAGGGGTTAGTGATTGTAAAAGCATCTATTCCAGTGGGAAGTGAACTAGAAGCAGGCTGTTACATAATATCACATGCTCAGGCTACGTACTGTAGATGCTCTCTATCTAGTCATGCACTCTTGCTCCCTGGTGTGCTCTCTCGAGCCTCACGCTTTCTCTACTCTCTGTCGCAACCTGATAGGATTCATCATCCTTATGTATAACATAACAGCAAAACTGTTAGTAATTTTGTCATTATATACTATCAGTGAATGAGCAAAGCTAAAGCAGCTCATGGGTGAAATGTCTCTGTGTGATATAATGTGATACTGTCCAGGCACTTAATCTTCCTCTGCTTTGAGGGATTATTTTCCCATTTTTCTCCAGTTTGTTTTTACTGTATATCAGTAATATCTGTGCCTATAACATACTGTTTCTTTCTCCTCTTGCAAGAGGAATTATATTCGAAGAGAATAAACCTTACTCCCCTGTTACTTATCACTGTTACCACAATCCCCCACAAACCTCCAATAGGCCAAATAAGTTATAAAGTATATGCAAATAGATATAAAAGGGAAAACATCTCATTTACTTTGGCCAAAGCTACTAGGCCAATATAGCTAACAAGTAACAGAAGGTTATAACAAGTTAGCTTATCACCTAAACAATTACACACTTACCTTAAACCATATGTGTCAAGCTACATTTGGTCTTTTGTACAGACAACAGTAATCTATACAGTTTCAGAACCACAAGGCTATATGAGATTAATTTACAGTTTTTGAGAGTTTGAGCCGAGTGTGTGATCTGAGATTAAACTGGGACTTTGGAGGTGGAGGAGCCTTTTTTTCCACAGCTATCTACAATATGAAAATAATTATTTGGAGTTATATCAACACACACACACACACACACACATACACACACACACACACACACACACACACACACGCCATCTAAGCCACTTCTCCCTCAGGGTCAGGGGGGTACTGGCACCTATCCCAGCTGTCATTGGGCGTAAGGCAGGATACACCCTTTACAGGTGAGTTATACCAACAGTGATACAATAAAAAACTACCTTTCTGTTTCTGTCTTATTGGCTTAATTGAGCCAATTCATTTACTTCACTCTTTTCTGGTAGCCCAAAATTATATCAAAATATGATTTTTTTCTTATAAAGATAAAAGCCATACTAAAGTTTTTAAACTAGCAAAATGAACAGTTTCAAACAGTAATGGTTCACCTTTGTGCAACACTACTGCTGGGGTGAGTCCAGCACAGTTAAGTGATTTTCTTGCTCTGGCACATCAGTCAAAGCTGATAATCAACTGATATGTTGAATCAGGTGTGCGTGAGCAGGAAAATCACCAAACTGTGCAGCAATCCGGCCATCCAGGACTGGAGCGTCCCACTCCTCAATTGCTGACAATAGTTCGATGCCTTCCATTTAGATGTGGACATCCTTCTTAAACTATTGAAAACCCCAGACTTCTGACTTTCTACCTAACACCATAAACCCATGCTGAGTGCAAATTTGGGCCTTGAGTACAAAGCTGTCGAATTTTGTAAAAACATTCCTCAGGTTTAACATCCTCAGTCTTGACTTATGGAACGAAATCATTTGAAATGACTTAAAATGGCAAATAATCTAGGCTGCTTAAAGGTTGAGGCATAGTTTACAAACTGTACAAACTACAAACTGTAGCAAGGCATTTTGTATAGGTGTTTTATTTATAGTTAAAACATCAATAAACAGCAGGAAGGAGACAATATGTACCTACATGATTGTGAAAATCAGCAGAACAATATGAAGTGTGCCAGATGTAACACCACCACTAGTGACATATATAGAGTCCAGTGTGTTGGTTGAAAAAGGTTTTTCTGTAAGAGGAGTTTATCACATCAGATAATTTAACAGATCTCGCACAGACTGCATAGAAAATGATTTCCATGACCATTAAATTACAGTACCAGAGCTTAGCTCCAGTTCTCATTCTCATGAACCCAATGTGCTGGAGCTCCAGCCCAATTTAGCCCCAATGTGTGATCACTTAAGCATGGAGTTTGGATTATGCCAGCTTCACATTTGCCTCCTAGCTCCAGTGCAAAGTGTGTATATGTCACATTATTGTTTTGTTTATTGCTTGTATTGTCTTCTAACTTAACATTACAAATTCAATTAAGTCAAAATTTTAAGGCAACCAGGTTACTTACTTTTTAAGTAAAAAACATTAAATAGTTTTTTCCAGTGCAGAATCTGTTATATATGTTTTGTACCGTTTTCTGTTCGGTTCAATGCCATGTAAACTAACCCTTGCTCCCGTTTGACATGCTCCCAATGACAGACTTCTCCTCCAAACCTTGCACATCCACTCACCTTTATCTAAGCTCTCTTGCCTCGTACCTACTAAAATCCTATTAACCCAGAGCACAAGGGTCAAAGCTGGGTTCAGAGTTCTTCAGCAAAGTTTTAAAATAGAGTTTTAAAGTAGTCTGGGTCCATGAAAGAATTCCTCTGCTTTTTTTATACCAACTCCTCCATCTCCTGAGTAAAGCTTTCCTATTCCTCATCATTTTAAAAGAACCATGGTTATTAACTCTGCCTGTCTCCCTCACAGGGGACGAGAAACACCCACACCTCTCTCTCAGCGCTGAACACACACACACTTGTACTGTCAATATTGATGCCAAGCCCTGCCAGAGAGAGTCCTTTTATTACTGAGCCTCTGAGGAGAGCAGAACCAGAGAGACTGAGAGAGATAGAAGGAGAAAGGGAAGGATAGAAAGAGACTGAAAGATGGAAAGAGAGTGGGCAGTAGGGGTTCCCCTCAGTATGTCTGCCAGACGATCTCATCTGGAGGAGTGAATTGAGAAGAGACTTCTCTATGGCAAACCAGAGCTTTACAAGATTGCAACACAACAACCAATGAAGGCAATAGCACCAGTTGTAAGAGCAAGAAGTAACATGAAAACCGTTGCTGCTTCTCCTTCCATCCATTTTCTTCTCTTCTTATTGCCCCACTTTTTGAGAGTGCTTTTTGTAGAGACAAACAGGCCTTTTTGTACTTTAACTTCAAATCTCCGATGGATATCTCTGTCTGGTCAATTCTTTTCTCATTCAGTATCCAGTTAATGAGCAGCCTTTATTTTTAATAGCCTAACGTTATGACTGTGAATGTAGTATTGCTTGTTTCATTGTGTGTTGTTTGTTCATTGATGTGAGAATTCCCTCATTCCCTCATTCAATTATAATATTATTAATGTTTTCATTTAAAAACACAATTGGATACACACTATATAGACAAAAGTATTGGCACACACCTCTTAATCGTTGAATTCAGGTGGTTCTTTCAGTCCCATTGCCACAGATGTATAAAATCAAGCACCTAGCCATGCAATCTGCCTTTACAGACATTTGTGAAAGAATGGCTTGTTCAGTGGGTTTGAGTGTGATAGTGTAATAGGCTGCCACTGTTGCAACAAATCAGTTTGCGAAACTTCTTCCCTCCTAGATATTCCACAATCAACTGCTAGTGGTATTATTAAAAAGTGGTACTGTTTAGGAACCACAGCAACTCAGCCACGAAGTGTCAGACCACGTAAAGTTACAGAGCAAGTCGCCAACTCACTGCTGACTCAATAACCACAGAGCTCCAAACTTCCTCTGGCATTAACATTAGCAGAAAGACTGTGTGCTGAGAGCTTCATATCATGGGTTTCCATGGCCAAGCAGCTGCATGCAAGCACTGCTTCACCAAGCACATTGGCATGTTTTGGATGGAGTGGTGTACAGCACTCTAGGGCCCTTCTTTCTAGTGAAGGAAAATCTTAATGCTTAACCTACCAGGACATGTTGGAGATTTCTATGCTTCCAACTGTCTGTGAAGGGTTTGGAGAAGGCCCTTTTCTGTTCCAGTATGATTCTGCCCCAGTGCACAAAGCAAGGTCCATAAAGGCATGGCTGGGTGAGTTTGGTGTGGAGGAACTTGCCTGGCCCTCACAGAGCCCTGACCTCAACCCCATCGTACACGTCTGTCAGTAATTAGAACAGAGATTGCGAGCCAGGCCCTCTTGCTTAGCATCAGTGTCCGACCTCACGAATGCTCTTCTGAATAAATGGGCAAAAATTCCCACATATCATATAAGCTCCTGTAGGTGCAATACTTTTGTCCAAATAGTGTATCTCCACTTTTTGTAATTTTAAAAATGTTATTATATAATTTGAAAACACCAGCTGACATTTATGCAGCGCCAAAATTTCATGACAAACTGACCAGTTGAAATTGTCCAAAATGACATAGGATAAATCTTTCATAATCTTACAATGAAAGTTTTTTTTCAGGTTTTTTTATTCTACTGTTAAATTACTTTTTTGGAGATATGAGGGTTTCTGACAGCCAAAATGTGAGCATTTTTAATGTTTTCTTTTTTAATTCTTAAAAAGAAATTACAGTGATTTTTCAAACTTGATAGATAATTCAATTGTTGAAATGTAAAAGAAAGAGTGGTTTAGTGTGAAATGAAAATATCTCTTTAGAGTGGCAGTAAAGGAAACAGGGGTTACAATATCAATATTAATCACTAATATTAGTGAGTTTTTATAATGATCATAAATAATGTAATATCCATTTCTAAGCCACTTCTCCGTCAGGGTCGCGGGAATAATGAAATAGTAACAATAATTTTGATGATGGCAAAATAATGTTACTTTAAGTTTTCTTTATGTATTATTTTGCCTTATAAAGCCCTGAAGTCAACTTCCCAGCCCGGATGTATTTTATAAAGACCTTTTTAGGCCAAAAACCTTATTGAAGAACTTTTGTAAAACAATTTCTCAGGCATCAGATAATATATTCATTACCATTTCATATAATAACTTTCTGTGAGGGAGTTCTTGGAGGCAGTAAACACTTGTGTGGTCTTAACTTGGTCTTGTCCATCCCTGCATGCAGCCTTGACACTTGATTACTGCAAAGTCTTGGTCTTGACTCGGATGTGATTTGTCTAGGTCTCGGTCATGACTTAGTATCGCCTCGGATGGTCTTGACAACAACACTACATAGTGCATCGCATTTCAGTTCTAGTGAAAGAGGCAGAAACAGGGAGATAGTATCGATTTAGTGGAAGGTAATACTGCTGCTGCCACCAAAGCTCCTTGCCATTTCTTCACCACACCACAAGTGCCTGGTCTTTTCCATGGAGACTCCAGAATGGCAGAACTATTCTAAGAGTCCCTTATTGTCTTTGGTTACTCTATATTAGGCAAGGATACATTAGCCCATGACCAAAGTCAGGCCAAGGGCAGTCGAGAGGTAGAGGACTAGCTGGGACAGACTGAGGCGGAGAAGGAGGGGCACTGGGCCCACAGCCCTGCCTTGGATCCCATTTAGGAATGTTACCTGGAGGAAGGACAAAGAGGATAGACAGATGCAAATAGAGGTGTACAGAAAGATCTATTGCAAATGATGTCATCTCCCAGAGATGAAAGAGGTGACCTGCTTTCAGTGCTTTGCCAGAGCAGTGACCTATCCAACAACAACATGAGGCTATTACAGCTCAGAGAATAAACTATCAACACAAGAAACGTGTTAATAATTAACATTTAATTAATACAATTAAATTAGTTTGGCATGGCTCAAATTTGACCTGGAAAAGAAAAAGAGGATGGAGTGCTTTCAAGAATTGTTGGCACCCATCTTACAATGAGTAAAAAGCTATGAGTAGGTGTCTGACAGCTTGATATTCCTCTAAAAATATGAGGGTTTGGCTTTGGAGATGGTGCTCATGCAGGAGTGTCAAGAATTGTGACATGTGTTTGAGAGGAAAATAAAAACAGTGATTTTTATATGCATTTGCTTTTCCTTAGAAAAAAATTACCTCACAGAAAGGTTAGAATTCTCTCAGATTTTCTGTTGTGATAAAATGGTTGGAATGAGAGGATGGATATGGGGGGGGTTCATGTAGCTGCCAGTCCTTCAGTGCATTACATGGAACTACAACCCATCATTATTGATTTTTGCTGTTGGCACCCACATCATACTGGCACACATCTTGACCGATGAGAAATCCTTGCCAATTCTAACTTCAGAAGAGGCTGTTTATGATAAAAAAAATCAAAATTAATTGAGGAAATACAAAATTGATGACTAATAGAAACTATATTGCTAAATCATGTTTTTTTTCATAGTAATTTTTTTAAAGAACTGGGTTTAATGAGAATCAGAGAATCAGGTGAAAACAGAAACGGATTTATTTCACAAGTATGTTTCGCATCCAAAAACTTGGTGTGTGCACATATACAGTAGATTGTATATTATGTGCTATATTCATGTTACACATAATAAATAAACCAGTGAAGTACATACAACTATTAATGAATATTTGTGGTAAAAAAGACTGTATAAGCAAAAAGAAAACAAAAGCAAGCAAACAAACAAAAAAGATAAAAAAAGAACCAAAGTATTAAAATTTGTTTTATTAATATAAAACCAATTTTATTGCAGGTACATAGATGAAAGGATTGCAATATGAAAGTTCTCTACATCATTTTGTGTTGGATGCTCTAAAAATCAAGGGATGTAGTTGATTCCACAGGGGTGGGGACAGTTGAGAATAAAGTTAAATTTTATATATATATATATATATATATATATATATATATATATATATATATATATATATATATATGAAGTATATTATTGATGATTTCATAAGTTCTCATTGTTCCTTAAAACTTTATACTAAACTATTATATTAAATCCCTTGATTTCTAGGTTATATGTGTGAGCAGGTGTACAGGTATTCCTAATAAGGTGCTTGTGAGTGAGTATTATAAACTGATATGAAAATTAAACACTTTTCTTGCATTAATGTTGCAGACAACTAGTGCCTGTATTAACCAGTCAAACCCTGCTTTCTCATGAACCACTTAAATTCCCAGGGTTAATACATCCTGAGGCTTACTATTGATTTTAATAATTATATGAATTAGAAGTTATTTGATAACTTAATGAAAACCGGCTTTCTAGCGGCTTTTGTCCTTTTAAGGGGTTAACTAACCCAAAATAACCTGTTCAGAAAGTTACTGTGTGTGTGAGTTATTGTAAGGTGTTGTGTGATTGTGACAGATTGGTGTGGGAGGCAGGTGGGGGTGGAGGGTGAAGAGAACTCGCAGCCTTTAAACATCTGTCTGTAAGTCTCACTAATCCTCAACCAACTCATACTGTGGGCAAACTCATCACTTAATCCCCACAGCCGAAAATATTCACCACACTGCACTGAGTCCACCGCACCTTCAACCGCACTGAAATACAGAGGAAAACGTTTTTCCTAGAAGATATTCTTTCAGACACAGAGCTACCAATAAATGATGCCAAAAAAACAATACCACAATACCCATTTTAGTACTATATAGAACCTACAGTGGAAAGTTCTTTAAAACCTTAACATCCCAGGGTTTTTATTTACTAAGGCTTATTATTTAATAACTATATGGACTATTGCTACTGCTACTAGTACTACTACTGCTACAACTACTGATACTACTACTACTACTACTGCTACTACTACTGTTAGTACTACTGCTACTACTACTCCTACTACTACTGCTTTTACTACTATTACTGCTACTACTACTATTGCTGCTACTACTACTACTACTACTTCAGCTATGACTACTACTACTACTACTACTTCTGCTGCTGCTACTATTACTGCTAATACTACTACTACTACTACTTCTACTACTGCTAATACTACTGTTACAACTACTACTACGTCTACTACTGCTACTACTACTACTACTGCTAATATTTCTGCTACTGCTACTACTACTACTGCTACTACTACTACTGCTACTACTTCAGCTATGACTACTACTTCTACTACTGCTACTAGTACTACTACTACTACTGCTACTACTTCTACTACTGCTACAACTACTGCTACTACTACTGCTACTACTACTACTGCTACTACTACTGCTACTACTATGTCTGCTGTTGCTGCTACTACTACTGCTACTAATACTACTACTACTACTTCTACAACTGCTACTACTACTACTATTACTGCTACTACTACTGTTAGTACTACTGCAACTTCTACTACTGCTACTACTACTACTACTATTATTACTGCTACTACTGCTACTACTACTACTGCTGCTGCTACTACTACTTCAGCTAAGACTACTACTACTACTACTACTACTACTACTACTTCTGCTGCTACTACTACTACTACTACTACTTCTACTACTGCTACTACTACTGTTACTACTACTACTTCTACTACTACTACTGCTACTGCTATTATTTCTGCTACAACTACTACTACTACTACTACTACTGCTACTACTTCAGCTATGACTACTACTACTACTACTACTACTGCTACTACTATTACTACCACTACTACTACTAATACTACGGCTACTACTAATGCTACTGCTAATACTGCTACTGCTGTTCCTACTACTACTACTTTTGCTTCTATTAATACTGCTACTACTACTACTACTACTTCTGCTACTGCTACTACTATTACTACTGCTAATACTGCTACTACTACTACTACTACTACTACTGCTGCTAATACTGCTACTGCTGTTACTACTACTGCTACCACTACTACTACTATTACTACCAGTACTACTACTACTTCTACTACTGCTACTACTACTACTATTACTGCTACTACTACTGCTAGTACTACTGCGACTTCTACTACTGCTACTACTACTACTACTACTATTATTACTGCTACTACTGCTACTACTACTACTACTGCTGCTGCTACTACTACTTCAGCTAAGACTACTACTACTACTACTACTACTACTACTACTGCTACTACTACTATTGCTGCTACTACTACTACTACTACTTCAGCTATGACTACTACTACTACTACTACTTCTGCTGCTGCTACTATTACTGCTAATACTACTACTACTACTACTTCTACTACTGCTAATACTACTGTTACAACTACTACTACGTCTACTACTGCTACTACTACTACTACTGCTAATATTTCTGCTACTGCTACTACTACTACTGCTACTACTACTACTGCTACTACTTCAGCTATGACTACTACTTCTACTACTGCTACTAGTACTACTACTACTACTGCTACTACTTCTACTACTGCTACAACTACTGCTACTACTACTGCTACTACTACTACTGCTACTACTACTGCTACTACTATGTCTGCTGTTGCTGCTACTACTACTGCTACTAATACTACTACTACTACTTCTACAACTGCTACTACTACTACTATTACTGCTACTACTACTGTTAGTACTACTGCAACTTCTACTACTGCTACTACTACTACTACTATTATTACTGCTACTACTGCTACTACTACTACTGCTGCTGCTACTACTACTTCAGCTAAGACTACTACTACTACTACTACTACTACTTCTGCTGCTACTACTACTACTACTACTACTTCTACTACTGCTACTACTACTGTTACTACTACTACTTCTACTACTACTACTGCTACTGCTATTATTTCTGCTACTACTACTACTACTACTACTACTACTGCTACTACTTCAGCTATGACTACTACTACTACTACTACTACTGCTACTACTATTACTACCACTACTACTACTAATACTACGGCTACTACTAATGCTACTGCTAATACTGCTACTGCTGTTCCTACTGCTACTACTATTACTACTGCTAATACTGCTACTACTACTACTACTACTACTACTGCTGCTAATACTGCTACTGCTGTTACTACTACTGCTACCACTACTACTACTATTACTACCAGTACTACTACTACTTCTACTACTGCTACTACTACTACTATTACTGCTACTACTACTGCTAGTACTACTGCGACTTCTACTACTGCTACTACTACTACTACTACTATTATTACTGCTACTACTGCTACTACTACTACTACTGCTGCTGCTACTACTACTTCAGCTAAGACTACTACTACTACTACTACTACTACTACTACTACTGCTACTACTACTTCTGCTGCTACTACTACTACTACTACTACTACTACTTCTACTACTGCTACTACTACTGTTACTACTACTACTTCTACTTCTACTACTGCTACTGCTATTATTTCTGCTACTGCTACTACTACTACTACTGCTACTACTACTACTACTACTTCTGCTACTGCTACTACTATTACTACTGCTACTACTGCTACTACTACTACTACTACTGGTACTACTACTACTACTACTACTGCTAATACTGCTACTGCTGTTACTACTACTGCTACTGCTACTACTACTATTACTACCAGTACTACTACTACTGTTACTACTGCTACTGCTAATACTGCTACTGCTGTTACTACTACTACTACTTTTGCTTCTATTATTACTGCTACTACTACTACTACTACTTCTGCTACGGCTACTACTATTACTACTGCTAATACCGCTACTACTAATACTACCACTACTACTGTACCAGTACTACTACTACTACTACTACTACTGCTACTACTACTACTGCTATTAATACCACTGCTACTACTACTACTACTACTACTATTACTACTGCTGCTTCTACTACTACTACTGCTAATACTGCTACTGCTGTTACTACTACTACTACTACTACTACTGTTATTACTATTGCTACTACTGCTGCTTCTACTACTGCTACTACTACTATTAGTACTGCTAGTACTAGTACTACTACTAACTACTGCTGCTACTACTACTGCTACTGATAGTACTGCTACTGCTGTTACAACTACTGCTACTAGTACTACTACTGTTACTGCTACTTCCACTACTACTCCTGCTACTACTAATAATACTGCTAATACTGCAGTAGCAGTACTTTTGCTATAATAATAATAATAATAATAATAATAATAATAATAATATTTGATGCAATAGAAAATATAACAACTCATCACCAAAACTCTAAGCTATCTAAGGTTGCATGTAACATGACGTAATAACAGCCAGTTTCACCTGAACATGATCTTGTAGAATACAACTTGTGAAAATGTGTAACATTAGAATGGCACAAATAAAATTAACCATTTTCTGAACTGCAAAGAACCTTTTAAACATTCCAGTAGTTCATTGTGTTCTATATAAAACTAATACCTTCACTAAAGACTCAGTGAATAACCCTTTTATTTAAGCAAGTGGAATGGACATAGTGCCTCCCTGGGAACTGTCATACATGACACTGATTAATGAATGCTTTCTGCAGCCTTTCACATTCTCTCATTACTTATAAATGGAAACTCGTGACTTTGCCTTACCTATACCTACCTTTCTCCCAAGGCATGAGGAATGACTTTAGTCCACGATCCAGGAAAGAAAGCTTACAAAAGCAGACAGCTTATGAAATTCTCTCTCTCTCTCTCTCTCTCTCTCTCTCTCTCTCTCTCTCTCTCTCTCTCTCTCTCACACACACACACACACACACACACACACAAATATGCACAATTGAAAGTTCAAAACAAGCTCACTTGCAAGCTCAAGCTCAACTAGATGTGGCCAAAGCACATAATAATATAATAAAATATAATTTTCCTATTGAATAAATTCACCCTATACCCATTGCAGTTTTTTTCACCCTCAGTTGGAGGCCCAGTTAACGTCAAAGCAGTCAGGAAGTGAAGGCAGCGGAGTGCTGAGAAGTCCTGAGAACACCTCTGTTCCCGAGATTTGCCTGCACTTTATCCGCACACCAAACTGCACTGGAGAAGTGGAGGCCCTGCAGGCATACGATGACTTTTTATGTGTTTGGACAGTGCCCTGTCCTCTGAGGAAATCACTGCACCCTGCCGTCACATTGAGGAGAAAGGGAAAGAGAGAAAGTGAGTGGTGCAGCACAGAGGCTGTTTATGGTTGTGGGCAATGCCAGGGCGTTGAGTAAAAACTTAGCGCGTTGTCCTAGGTAGCATACAGTAGTATTGATAGCAGAAACATCATTAGCTCAATAATGCTGAGCCCTGTCAGGAGTCTTGGGGAGCACACTACGCTTAAAAAATGGTTCCATGAACTTTAAATCTAAAAGCACTGAGTTGCTCTTAATTAATTACTGAAATGTTTACTTAGGGTCTGAGTTTGCTGGATAATTACTACTTGTTTTAAACCTCTGAAATTCCCCAGGTATTGTGTCTCAGAAACTATGAAGAATAGTAATGAGGTTGCACTGGCTTTCTTCCTCATTTGCAGACTGTTCGTGGCATGTACAGTGTTTTGAGCCAGAGCACATCCACAAATATTTGTGGGAAGAACTTAGACTTGAACAAGGCCCGCTGAGCCAAACAAAGATTCTTCAGATTTTTTGCAGAGCGCTTTTGTGGAGAGAGTTCTGAGAGACAGGACTCAACCCCATCACTCTACATCATGTCTCCCCTGACACATGCACTGATTCTTAACCAGCAGGACTGCAGGAACGGGGGTGGGAGTGGGGAGTTTTCAAGACAGAAGAAACAATCTTGAGACCTAAAAGCAGCATGCTTTGGGTTAAGGGTCTTTTCAGGAATGAATGGGTGGCAACACATTTCACATCCGTTATAGCAAACTGCATAAAAGTGTAATTGTTATTGTAAGTCTTTTTGCTGCGAACAGATTTAGAATGCCCATTATTCATATACCCATTATTCATTCCAGGAGCTGAATTTGACATCCAATTTGCATGTGGCAGGCTGCAGATGGAAACGGCAGTTAATTTACATACAAAAATATTATCATGGCAGCTTTTAAGTGCCGTGAAACCTAACATTTTCCTTCTTGCCGCAAAGCAAGCATAGCACAAGCTTCTATCTCAAGAAGAAAAGAGCAAAAATAGAGGAGGCACAGTGAACTTTAGACCAGTGGATTAACTGACAGTCAGAGGGCATCATTAATAAAGTTGCTAGCTGTTTGTTCAATAATCTGCTAGAGGCACAGAAGGTTTACTCAAGACTTTGGAGATTCTGGGTCATGGCGAGTTGTCTCTGAAGATATCGAGTGAGCTGCAGTGAGACATAGGATGCAACATGCTCCAATATGCAGCTTAGTAGTAATTCCATGCAAATATAATATGTGTAGGTACCAAATATCCCCTTAATTTGTACCATATGCTTTTAACTTACTTAAAGGAATATTCCACAAACACACAGAGTCCAATCTGGATAGTGTTGGAGCCTATCCGAGCAGTCCTTGGGTGAAAGGCAGCAAACTCCATGGACAGGTCGCCAGTCCATCACAGGGCAGACACACAAACATATATGATCTTCCACATACACACATGAACCTAGGGGCTATTTAGCCTGTCCAATTGGCCTGATTTCATGTCTGTGGACTGTGGGTAGAAACACACACAGCCATGGAGTGAACAGGCATAAAGGACCCTGGTCACCCAGCTGGGGAATTGGACCCTTAATGCTGTGAGGTGGCAGGACTACCCACTGTGCCACTGTGCTGTCCAGGAAAACTGCAATAATTCATCCTGATATGCTGCATCTCTAGCATATGGTTGATACCATGGACAATAATTTGAATGTATTCTTCTGTATATAGTAAATTTGTGTAGTTCAAACAGAATTAATTAGAATTATGTTGTGTTTGTTGTATTTGCCCGACTTTTTACAGGCTCTTAAAACAAACCCCTCTCAGTCCACCTATGGAAAATGTAGTAACATTCAATGTAGTGCAATCGGCAGAACTGAACTACTGTATGTTTATATGTTATACTGTATGCTGTATGCTGGTTACTTTTACACACATAAAAGAACGTTCTTTAAGGGCTCTTCAATGAAGGCAACTGTTCTATTAGGAAGTGTGGGTTCCATATAGAACCCTTTCACCCTAAATATTCTGTGCATGGTGATATGGTTCTTCAGAATGATGTAGAAGGCATTGTATATGGTTCTATATGGAACTATGGATCTATATAGCAGCAAAAATTATGCCTAGCTTCTAACAATAGAATAACTCTTTCTTAGGTGATGAACCATTTTTAAAAAAGGTCCTACACAGTCTGACTTCACCATGCAAGTAAGAGATGATTCTATGTAGAACTCACAGTTCTAAATAGACACATTGCCTTTACTAAAGAACCCTTGAAGAAACATGTTTTAAGTGTGCATAAAAACATTTGTGCACATCAATGTAATGACTTGCTCATTAACTACTAGAGAGGTATTTCAATTTATCAGCTGTTGATTAGACCTCTATTCCAAGTTAGTCTTAAGTTTGTACTATACACTTTAATAAACGGTTCTTCAAGGGTTCTTTAGTAAAGACAATAGTTGTATATAGAACCATCAACACTCAAAGAACCGTTTGCATGCATAAAGTGTCCTTTGCATAAAATGTGTTGTATTTGGTTCTTTACAGAACCTTTATGCAAAGGGTTCTTCTATTGTTACAATGTCAAGCTTGTAATAATAGAAGAACCCTTTCTGAGGGCTATGTAAAACACTTTTCAAAAAAGGTTCTAGATAAGACTATATACAACACATTCTCCATCATTCTGAAGAACCTTTTCACCATGCATAGAACCCTTTATGGGTGCACCGGATTCTATATGGAACTCGCGGTTCTAAACACAATCGTTCTACTTACTACAGAACTCTTGAAGAAACATCTTTTTAAGAGTATATTTGTATCATAGCTTTGTCCAGAGCTACCCAGAAGATGATATGTTTCACATTATGAGTCTTAGTTCCTGTCAGTGCTCTTAGAGAGTTTTTCCTGTCATGTTAATCTTTGGGCATTAATGGTCTGAATTTCCATAGAAATCCATGTTGCAGTGTCAAATAGAAATACTATACCAATAAAGTGGAACTGAATTAGAGAGACATCCAGCGACCAAAGGACTAGCTGAATGGCTAAATATTGCATGATATGAAATTATGTAATAACAGCTAGTTTAACAACATGATCTTGTGCTGATTATAGTGCTTGTGAACATGTGAGAGTTCAACTCATGCAAAAAGTTTGGAAAAAAAACCTGAAAGTTTAATGAGTACCAAGGAATTCATGACATAAACTGCCATGAATAAAATCCCCAGTTAAAAAAAAAACCTATCAATAATTCATCAGCCTGAATTCTAAGGTTCCAAAAAAATGAAAAAACTCTCAGGCATGTTGTGAGATGAAGGTAAATTGGGGGAGACAGTCAGCACACAGATCTATGATCACTTGCATAGAAAGGCCCCGCTGAAGGTACCCAGAGGTTACCATGAGTTCCCCTGACCTACCAGATGTCATCCATTAAACATATGCAGATGAGGCAAAACTAACAGGGTGAGTCTGAAGGAAGGGTAGAGGTAATACTAATGGCCTAAAAACTGTTTCAGGCAAGCACTGTGACCATGAATGATGCATACACATCATTGCTCTGAGATTATGACTTGTTAAATACTAAAACTCCCATGTAGGGAACACTGAGCTGATTGCAATCTGCTAACAACAGTTCTTAAAGATCTGCAGCTCTCAAAGACTGAACTTGTTTTAACTGTTTCAGCATTTTACTACATCAGTGAAGCCACGTGTTTCATTTATTCTCAAATCTTTTTCATGAAGAACTTCTGATGCTGTGTCCTCAACCAGTTATAAATAACTAGCAACCTCATCAATAATAAACAGAGGAAGGTATTCACAGGAGGCTGTTTCTCAACGTGAAATCCTGTTATAGGTTCAAATGTCTGCAGTAACTTTGTACTCGGCAAAACTCTGCCCTACTTTAGAGTGTGTGGTTTGTGTGAGTCATCTTCAGTTAGGAACAGAGATGCCACCATCTCCTCAACACAACAAAGAGCAGGATGTTGCCATGAGACCAGGACGGGATACTGAGTTGACATGGAATCGGGTCCTTTAGGGAATGTAGCTAGAGAGAGAGAGAAAGAGAGAGAGAGAGAGTGAGAGAGAGAGAGAGAGAGAGAGAGAGAGAGAGAGAGAGAGAGAGAGAGAGAGAGAGAGAGAGAGAGAGAAAGTGGGAGGAATGGAAAGAAATACACAGAAAGAAAAGACAAACAGAGACACAAAGAAAGTTAGCAAGAGTGAACATACAACAAAGATTAACAGGCACAAAGAGAAGAGAGGAACAATGAAAGGGGGATAGAGAGAAGGAGAAGGAGAGAAAGAGGAAGAGAGGGACAGTGAGAGAGGGATAGAGAGAAGGAAAGGAGAGAGAGGGAGAAAGAGAGAAAGAGGAATAAAGGGACAGCAAGAGAGGTCTAGAGGAGGAAAGAGAGAGAAAGAGAGGGACAATGAGAGAGGGATAGAGAGATGGAGAAGTACAGAAAGAGAGGAAGTGAGTGACAGTGAGAGAGAGACAGAGAGAGGGAAAAAGAGAGGTAGGAACAGAAGGACAGTGAGAGAGGGATAGAGAGAGGGAGAAAGAAAAAGAGGAAGAGAGGGATAGAGAGAGGGAGAAAGAGAGACAGAGGAAGAGAGTGACAGTGAGAGAGGGAGAAAGAAGAAAGAAAGGGAAAGCAGTAGTGTTAGAGAAAAAGTGAGAAAGCGAGAGGGAGAGCAAAAGAGGGGGTAGAGAGAAAATGAGAGAGCAACAAAAAGAGAAAAAGGGAAATCAAGGAAAAGAAAGGGAGCAGAATGGAAGAGAAAGGCAGTCAGAGAGATAAGAAACATGGAGATAGAGGTTTTGACCAGAGAGACTAAACACAGTTAGCAGAGCACCAACTGCATCCACTGGCATTCACAGCTTTGCTGTTGAGCTCTCACTCCACCTTATCAGTCAGAATGGAGTACCAGTACATTTCCCAGGAAACTGGCCTGTCCCTGATAAGATTAATTCCCATGAGCTCTACCAAACAACTCTTGGCTCAGGCTTCACAACAGTGTGCACCATCCAAAAAAGGCCAGATTAAAATTCTCAAGCCTTAAAGCACGCACTAGCCACACCATCCAAAGAGGAAGACTCTCTTGCAACTCACCAAAAACTTCCAGCATTTCTGAATACACTTGCAATGAAATGAACAAGTGTAGCACAAAATGAAAACACAGCTTTCCTGTTCTAACTTCTGCTTCTTTGTTTGAAAGGAAAAGAGCTCAGGTAACAAATGGCTTCCTTCTTTCCAAATGGTCCACAAATATAACTCATAACCACGACCTCGGTGGAAAGTACTGATACTGTATGATGTGAATGACATCGCAAGTTCTGTATGACTCATAAAAAACACATTTTAGGGCTATTACAGATACGTGTTCATAAAAGTGTAATTATGTTTCTGACGAACATGGCTGGCTTCTTGGTATAGAAATGTAACCATGGAAACTGAGTCAGTAAGTGAGGAGGCCACTGAGTGGCCAGTTTCCCATTGTGAGGAGAGGGACTGAGGCATGTTGGGTAAGGGCTATGTTCTAATAAAGTGGGCTACTGCCCACACATGTGTCAGTCAATGTGCCCTACTTGTCAAATGTGGCCAAAAGGAACCCACCACAGCCTTGTCTGTTTTTTTTTGTTGTTGTTGTTGTTAGCAATTTAAAGTGACTGACTGGATTTGTAAAGTTTTGACATTGTATTTACAAAAAGAGCTACTGATTCTATGACAAAATAATAAGCTATGTGTACCTAACTGACTGAAACTAAAAGATGTTCTCAACGACATTCAGCTCTTCATGTTGTGGTCGAGGAAGAACACAGAGAGTGCTAATACTGCCATCTAGTGCTCAGATAAGTACAACACAACAACTCCCTGCAACTTTCTGCAGCTTTGTGCATATTAATAGAGAATGTGGGCTTTGACAAAATGGACTAAATGTTCTACTGCTTCTCAATAGAACATGTTTCATGTCAGAATGATAAAGAGGGGTGCATCTACCATATTTCTTTAAGAGCATGATCTAGTTGTGTCTGATATGTACAGTAGCTTGTTTTACAAGCTGTAGCTTGGAAGTTGAAAAATCTTATCTGTCAAATCATCTGACAGAGTGTACGTGCTAAGAAAGATCACCTGCACAGCTGAACTGAGTTAAAATAAGCTCACCTGTTTTGCAATGATGCTTACCGTCAAAAATAAATAAATGAATAAACAAGCAAAGAACAGCCCTAGAACTTTCTTCAGATGAGCCAATGTCCAATTTTGCAGCTCGGAGAGTGGAAAGACATGTGCAGATGAATTACAGTACGGAGCTGCGGAGGTGGGAAAATGCAGGCTCATCACATTCTCCTGCTCTGCTGGAGGGAGAGGAGTGGGGACTAATTAGGCTGACTGCAGATCAGTCACAGTGACACTCACTCTCTGGAGCCCTGACCCACTTTCCCCTTCAACAAGGAGTACACATGCAAGCAGAGGGGAAACCCTGCTATACACATACAAATACACGCACACCCACCCACACACACACACACACACAGGGTCATTCTGAACTGCATTCTCATGCTGCCATGCAAAACTCCTCCTACTCAACCACACAGGTTCAGCACACTCACCCAGCCCTCCACACGAGCTGGCATTGCTATCTTTCTGGCCTATTTGCACTGACTGGATTATGACAGGGCGTAAATTTTAAGTTATACCTCAAAAATTGAATTCCATGGATTTTCCATGGAAGTTCTGCATAATAAAGTCACTGAGATGTAAACAGTCATTCAGAGTGGATTGATGTAAAATGTGCCACTCTAGAGAAACTTACCAAACCATAATTCTTCACAGCAGTGGTGATGGGACACCTGAAGCTTCTAAAAGCTTTCTCAGAAAGTTACTATATAAAATGCTTATGGATACGCAGCCTGATAACTGAGCAATGAGGTTTTTGGCCAAAAGTGTATTTTTTTTTAAATCCATTCATGGTGGATAGGCACATGTAGGGAGCTGCAAAATGGTCATTTTATTTTTTTCAGATTTACCACTATTTTACCATCATGAACATACATATCATTGCTGCTGGAACAAAACCTCATATCTCCATTTTTGCCATTTGCTAGTTTTTGACATTATTTGAAAATGCTTGTTGGCCTTTGTAAATTTATATTGTAAATTCATGAAGAATGGACCAACAGAAATGGCCAAAATTCACTTGGAAAGAATTCTGGTTCCATTCACTTACATTAAAAGTAAAGAAGGTTTTTCCTTCTCCTGTTAATTTTTTATTTTGGTGATACACAGTTTTGCTCTGGCAGCAGTGATATACAACTCTAAAGACATGTCTAGGCTTGACGGTCATTTCGGATCATAAATGAAATGGCTATGTTTTTGTTGTAGACATTGTGACCCCTGGTTCCCATCACCACCGCTGTAAAGACATTGAAGTCGATTTCTTTTTAATGCACCATTTCACATCAAACTGCTCTGAGCAACTTTGCTCATATTTTAGGCCCAGGTATAATGATGTCACTAAAAAGGGAGCACAAAGACAGCAATGGTAGTGTGAGTGTATGTTTGCCAGTAGGTTTGTGTTGGTGTGCGTGTGTTGAATGTGCCTGGTTAGTATAAGTTTCTCTACAATGCACCATTTGAATACATTCTGAATGACTATGTCTACATCGGGGTGACCGAATTATAGAGAATTTGAGCACTGTACATACACAAATCTTCCATCCTGTGTTTTCAATAAATATACAGGTCAGCGTACAGAAATGTTTCTGCTGTTAATATAATTTAAAAACACAGAATAAGTTAAAATACGTCTAGCCTAATGGTGTGGAATGTCAACTTTGGCGTCTTTGTTCCTTTCAGAAGAACAATACTTTTGCCTGAAGGGCCAACACCTATTGCATAGTGGGGCATTAAATCTTTAATGATATACTTCCTACATATTAAAAGTGCATAAAGTGAAGGATTCCTAAAAGACAGTTCGGCTTATATGCAGAAACTTGTGTTCAGAAGACGCCTGATGCAGCCTGACGGGTCTACATTGTCCTCATACCCATCATTCCCAAACATCTTTGCTTTCAGGTCAAAGGACTTGTCAAGCAAGATAAGTGAATAGCTATGGTAACACATTCCTTTGTCTTTACATGTACTTTTCAACTGAGGAGTTAACAGTGGGCTTACTTTTCAGTTATAAATCTTAAGACTCTTATTATTCAATAACTTGTATGAGAGCAAGGGGCTAAAATGAGAGTCTACATACAGGCCCTTAGGGTTTAAGGGGCTACATTATTGGATTGAGGTAGGCATTTTCAAAAATCAAAACACAAAACAAATTAATTTTGATTTTATACCAGTTTTTATTGCAATTTGGTGTAAAAGTAGAGGAGGCAGTGTATAGGGCAAGATGGAGGCAGATGATCCACTGTGGCGACCCCTAAAGGGAGCAGCCAAAAGAAGAAGACGACCAGTTTTTATTGCAACGTCTAGATAAACATTAAGTTGACTGAGAACACATTAAAAAGATGACAGGATAAATTAGAAATCTTATTTAAGACCTGGGTGTTACAGCATATTCCTATAACCTGTTCTTGAACCGGTCACACAACATGCATTACTTGTTAGGTAAATCAACAGAAAATAAAACTGAACCTTTAATAGTCTAGTCTTCTAAAGTCTAAAAAAACATTCAGGTTTCTATGATTTGAAGGGAGGGCATATTTTGCTGTAATGTAAGACCACTTCAAACAGGTTCAAAAAGGAGACCTCGAGCGCTCTGACACAACAGAATTCCAAAAAAACTCTCGCCTTAGACCAGTGGAGTGACAGTGGGAGGAGGAGGACGATGGTGACGGCCATAACAGGCACCAGGGCAAGGAGCGAGTCCCAAGCCGAGTTGCAAGCCGGGGTCGGCGATGGTGAGGCAGAGCGGCTCGCTCTCACTCCCTCTTGACTCGGGTGCTTACGCTGCCCTTAATGAGAGCCAACTGATGCTGATCTGGCTGGCAGTGTGAGCGGCCTTTTAAAAAGAGCTGAGAGGGAGCAGAGCGAGAGAGAGAGCAGAGCGAGAGAGAGGCGAGCAGCAGCAGAGGCCTAAAGAGCTGAAAAGCTTCAGTAAGAAAGACTGAGAAGTCTAGCTAGCTTAAAAGCTACTGAAGCCACTGAAAAGCGGCTAGCGTAGGTTTTGTATTGTATTAATTTGATGTGTGATTAAAGGACTGTCTGCTGTGACCATTTCTCCTGCCCCCAGCGTCCTCCTTGAGCCTGGGGTACAAATGTTAGATGCAGGTTCGAACTAAACTTTGCAGGAAAGTAGATCTCCAGGAGGAGGGGTGTTGACCCCTGCCTTGGAGAAAGAACCTCCCTTTACAAATTGGGATCTTATCAGGTCTGAACCTCATCACCGTAAATATAATTCGGATGAAATGTGCCGGATTTGAGTAACCCTGTCACTGTTATTAGTATAAAGCACCGAACACCAGAAAATCCCACATGACTGCAAAATATAGAAGTTTTATAATAAAATGGCTACAACAGATCAACACTTCTGTACTGCACACACTGAAGAAGTGCATGCTTGAATTTTATTTTTAAGGAATCCTTAATGAAACAGTGAGGTACACATAATTATTGCACAGGAAGAACATATAATCGTGCACATGCAATAAGAGAGATAATGCAGTTATGTTAGTGACAGCATTTATGATCCATAGTGTTTAGAAGACGTGTCAGCTATCAGGCAGCATGGATCCACACTTCATTGTGTCTGTTGATTAAGATCCACACAGGTTCATATCCAGCCCCGTCAAATCTGTTCTTATCAAACAGCTTCCCTGCGGTCTGCAGGTCCTCCTTCAGCTTATTCTTGTTCTCTATGGCATCAGACTCTGAGGCCACACCAGAAAATACCCTGACAGACATAATAGAAAAAGGTGTGTTGGTAAAAGAGCGCATGACTGAATCAACAAGAGTGGACACTCTTGGACAGTTTATGTATATACATAAGAGTGGCTCTACCTTAAACTATTTACCTATTCATGTCCAACTAAATCCAGTATGATAAGGAAAAACACCACAAGGTGTTTTTTCTTGCTACCATAAGTAGCTTATGAACAAAATTTGTCTCCTTCACATCCTAGAAGTTTCATGTGGTGTTGCTATGATGATTAGCTACATTGAGGGGTACTATGCCTGCAGTGGAAAATAAATTGGTACCAAAATCAAGTCGGGTCGAGTTGAGCTGTACCATGCAGTGGAAAGCACAATTGGTGAAGAGTTAAAGTCAGAGGGAAATTGAGTTAAAAATAAATAAATAAATAAATAAATAAATAAATAAATAAAAAACATTCTGATTTTTACCTGAAATGTAAAAAAAAAAATGTTTACCTAACTGAGTTGGGTTTAAATGAGCTAAGCTATGGCTTTTATTTTAAACAGCCATGTATGAACACCCAACTGTACCCATTTGAATATTTAATTTTTTTGTTTTATTCCCAAACAAAATTGGAATTTTTTTTGTTTTGTCATAAAAAAGACCCATGTGCACAAAACGGCTAGATTTAATACAAAATATTTATATAAATATAAAACATTTTGCATTTTAGACAAATTCTTTGATCAATTAAAAAAAAAAAAAAAAAAAAAAAAAAAAAAAAAAAAAAAAAAACACCACACATTTGTGCCCAGGCAAGCTGAGAGAACATCTGAACCAAAGCAAGTTTCTAAGTGGTCCAGCATTTGAGTGAATATTCCCTTTCAATCCTCAAAATATAGCTTGCTGTAAATCCAGAAGTATGATTTTATTTACCCTGAAGTAAATATCGTTTAAGATTATATTAGGTAGTCAATGCAAAGTAGTAGAGGTTGATTCTCCTAATATATTGTTCGGCTTAGTCAAAAAAAACAAAAAAAACCCAAAAACAAATAATATTTAATAAAATCACCAACAATTTGGAACATTAAAGAGAAGACCACTAAAGAGCAAAGCATACAGCTTACCTTAACTAAATAGAATAAGAATTTTGTGATTTACATGTATTAAAAGTGTTAATTGTAAAATGAAGAATGAGTTTTGTTACAGGCTGCACCAGCTGTGGAGGCAACTGGTTTGGGTTGGGGGGGTGAGTATTACAGTCCCATCTCCCCGAAGTCTTTCAAAAGACTTTGAAAATAATTCAATGGCCTAACCCTTAAAACATTAAGTTAACTTCAGTCAGTGGAACACTTCTGGTCTTTCAAAGCTCTTCTGAATCTATACAGATTACACTGGTGGGCTTACCTGACATAGATCGTGCCACTGGGTCTGGTTATTTCCTTAATGGTATCATCATTCGGGTGAGGGAGGACCGTGTCTGGGGCGACGTAGAAAGAGACAGACACTTGACGTTGTCCGTTCTCACCGGCCTCATTCACTGACACAAGCCCAGGTCTGGTTGTGGGAATCACCCTTTCTAAAGAATGAAACACAGCAAGCTTTTTACACGTGCTGTCTCTTAGGATTTAAACACATCTTGTATCTTAACTTACTCTCAGTATTCTCTCCTTGTGTGTACTTATAGAGTTTCCAAAATCCATCTGCTACGTCGTGGTTATCGGTGCTTGTGATGTCTGTTGTAATCCACCGACTGGAGGCATAGAGGCGCTCCTCAAAAGACTGTTCAAGCATCACAGACCAGGAATAAGAACCAAAGGCTACCATCATATCTACACTTACATTATGGTATTGACTGTGAAGACAAATTTATATCAGGAAGAAAGATTAAAAACATCTGCAGACCTACCTCATATGTGTTTACCACGGTGAACTCTGGACATTCATATTCATGGCAAAACAAAGGTGCTTCCCAACACTGTCCAAGAGGGAGAAGAACCACGGACAGAAGGCAAAAAGCAACAGGCATGATGGTCTTCATCCCTTCACAATGGCTCTTCAGGCACCACAGTATTTCTGGAAATAAACCTCAAGGTGGACAAACAGGCAGATAATTGAGGATACGCCCTCAGACGCGAACATTATTCATACTTAGTTTTACTAATTTGGCTAAATGCATGGTTGCTTAAAAGAGACCTGAAAACCAAGACAAACAAGCCCGCTTTCTGAAAATGCTGTTGTGGGCTGAGAATGCCATGACATTTTTCATATATTCTACAGTAAGGTTTTGCAGTTTTTATAAACAATATAGTGCATGTTCTGAGTATTAGGCATTACACAGAATAAGAATAAGATAAGAGTAGAAATAGTAAAGTTACCTGTTGTTGCTGTATCTGCTACAGCACCTGGTTGCTGAAGGAAACAGCACTGATTGTTGTCTTGAGGGAAGGGTGGAGCGTTTGCTAGCTCGACTGGTTTTACAGGTTAATCCCCCAGGCAATTACCACTCATCTCAGTTACAGGATCTATAGATCTTACAGTACAGGACACTGGCAAAAAAAGGGCAAATTAAAACAAGGATTAAATAATGGGGCTTTTCTCTTTGGTCTTAATTATGAGCATAAATAAATAAATAAATAAATATTCAACCGCAGGTCAAAAATAGAAAACTGCCAGGGATACTCACCCAAGGGAGACTTGCATTAGTCATTAGCTCTTCCGTTCCTGATTGGCCCTCTCCTGCTTAGGACCGGCTCACTTGAGATCACCTGTCTCTTGTGTGTACTAATTACAGACCTACACACCACTTGTTTGCTTCTCTCCTTGCAAAGTCTTGCTAAAGCATTTCTGAAATGTATATCCTTGTCCCTGGTATTAAGTGTGTCTCATTGTTCTGCCTTAACTACTTATTTAAGAACCTAAAACCAGTGTGGTGCCAGAGCTCCATCTGTCTTCGTACCGCAGTGATGATTCATATATTTTTCAACAGCAGGTCAGATCAATGAACAAGAACCATCATCCTCACCTCACCAGAACCTTTGGAGTAAATGACAGTGAGCCTGCTGACCTATATCCGAAACAACACCCTATTCAAACCGTGACATTTCCCAGCAGCCCCTGTGTGCTCTGTTGTGTGCTCTTTCATTACATGACTATGCACTATATTCACAATAAACAAGGATGTGTGCTCTCCTGCCCATTCAATTCAAATGCCACCAGTTCAAGATAGACTCATGAGGACAGTTACAGTGTACACAGCAGCATTAAACATGGCTTGCATCTTGCAATGCTCCTGCTGATCACTGAGGGAAAGCGTGGATATACTCAGAAAGTGGTCCTTTACAAGTTCTTAAGGACAAGTAATAGTATACAGAGCTATTTGAATACATAAGTGATACATAAATGATTGAATGGTTCTCTGTGATGGAAACCTGTTGTATGCGTATATGGTTCTTAACTCTTTCCTGATGTGTGGCCATATGGACATATACACACATATATCATAAAGGGTCCAGCAGAAATTGTACATATGTATGTGTACATATACATACATAGACATGTATGCATAATATGTAGATCCTATCTCTCTCTCTCTTTCTCTCTCTCTCTCTCTCTCTCTCTCTCTCTATATATATATATATATATATATATATATATATTACAATGTGCATGTGTTTGAAGTTTAATTATGAAGCTTTTGTTTATATATTTATGTTGAATCAGACGTGTTTTCGAACATTTCCAGGGATCTTGCATACAAACACAATACAAACGCCAGATGGCGCTAGATCACTAAAAAGCCATCTCCATTAGGTTAAGGGGGGCGTGAGACATATGTGGATGAGAGAGACAGAGAGAGAGAGAGAGAGAGAGAGAGAGAGAGCGAGAGAGAGAGCGAGAGAGAGAGCGAGCGCACGCGTGTGTGTGTGTGTGTGTGTTTGTGTGTGTGTGTGCGCGCGCGCGTTAGGGCGCGTGCGCTGCAGTCCCGCACCGTGCCCCCGGAGCGATGGTGCTTTAGCGGTGAGAAAGGCCGGTCTTACACGTAGCTCCATGGCGGGAGAGGGAGGCACGATAAGCGGCGGCAGACGGGAAGAGAGAGGGGCTCTTCCGTAAAGACACGGGTCTTTTTCCCCACAAGAGAAGAAGAAGCGGCCAGCCGGCACTGGGGGCTTTGAGCGCTGCAGTTTCAGTATGGATAGCACCAAGAGGGTCAGCACGAGCGTCTCGTAATTCCGGCTGGATCTTCTGAGGAAGGAAATTTCTGGAAAGTGTCGGCCAGGGCGCCGGGTTGCTCCTGTCTCTCAGCCACAGCTCAGCCTGCTGGAGCTTCCTGCGCGCCGGCTGAAGTCGGTTAAAGAAGAATGGAGAAGCCCAGCCAAGCTCAGCCGCAGTCAGCCATGTCCAAAAAGGCTGAAAGTGGTGCCGAAGACCTGTCTAAACTCACGGACGAGGAGCTCCTCAAGTGGAGTAAGGAGGAGCTGGTGCGGAGGCTGCGCAAAGCCGAATCGGAGAAGATGAGCGTCATCATGGACCACAGCAACCTCATCAGAGAAGTGAACCGCAGGCTTCAGCAGCACCTGAACGAGATCCGGGGACTGAAGGTATCACTGAGCTAAGGTGGATGACGATGCCAGTGCCTGGCTGCATAGAATAGCACTGTCCACTACACCTATAGCCACTGCTGATACATGGAGGGGTTTTTGTTTTAGGAGGAACGTACTAAGACAGCTAAGAGTACTCTATCAACTCTGATATGATCCAATGCTTAACACTTAAGTTTTCTGACAAATATGTGATTGTATAAAATCATGTCTGTAGGAAACTAGGATAGATGCATGGGCATAGTTGCTTATGGATGCTCAGATCATAACAGAATGTTGGCTACAATGTTCTGCTTGTTTGATTTTGTGAGCTGGATTATGAATGCAGGGAAGTTTGGGGGACATGAGTGATACAGAGCCAGATGAGTCAAAGCCAGTATCCCAGCTTGTTTAGTATTCTGAAGGTGTGTGAGGCAGTTTTCAGTCATAGATGTTCTGAAGGGCAGCAATGACTCAGTGGGTTGAGGCCTCATGCCAGAGATCAGAATGTGGAGGAGCAGGAGGTTTCATGGTTGTTGACCTAACACTGGAGGTCAAGTGTCCTTTCTCTGGCATTGTACCCTGGAGCAAGGTGCTTATGCCCAAAGCTATTGTAGGGATATTGCATTACAGTTTCCCTGTGTCCTTTACACCCACCTCTGGGCTATGGCCTTGGAGAGGAGCAAATAGAACTTCTGAGAATAAATTAAGATTAAGAGTTTATTGCATAACAAAAGAATAAATGAACACCACACAGTTGGCTAAGCAGCTTTAAGTTAATGAATAGCCCCATTGATGTGTAACCAGTAAAATTTACTGTAGGTCAGAGTGTCCATAAGGCTGTGTGACACCTACATAAGCTCATCTTGACAATTTATTTAAACCTACATAAACATTAATGAAGGCTTATTGCAATAAGCATCATCTGACATAAAGGCTGCTTTTGTCATCTTTAATGTCAAGTTGACATAATGCCTGTCTCAGGTGGCAATAATGTTTTCTGACTCGGGGTTGTTTCATGATACCTTTTTGGGTGAAACAACATAGCATGTTATAACGCCTGTCAGAATAAGTGGTTATAAATGTTTTTGTAGGTCTATGTCAGTTGTCATGAAGAGCTTATTTAGGTGTCCTTATTTAGGTATTTAGGTTTGTGTATGTACATGTATGAACCCTCAAAATGTTTGTATGTGTGTAAAAAATTGTAAAGCTTTTCTTTGGAAATACTCTACTAGTTTTAGTACTGCAACAAGAGAAATATTTAAATAAAAACACACACACTAACATGTCTACATATTTTTGCTAGTGAAGAGCTAAACCAAGGGATGCCTTGAAGGTGTTTTGCTAAATCCTGGCTGTTGTTTCAAGACACAGAGAAATGTGTGTAGAGAGCACTACGTTAATGTCTCTGTTTTGTATGCTGTGTATGTATCAGCTCTCCTTTACTGCAGTATTGTTAAGAACTTCTTAATAGCTGTAGTGTTGCACTGAATTGTCCTTCCTTTGACATTGCTGTTGAGTCGTTTCTTTCCTTGCCTTTGCAGGAGGTGAATCAGAAGCTGCAGGAGGACAACCAGGAGCTGCGGGATCTTTGCTGCTTCTTGGATGACGACCGACAGAAGGGGAAGAAGGTCTCGAGGGAGTGGCAGCGCCTTGGCCGCTACAGCGCTGGGATCATGCGCAAGGAGGTGACGCTTTACCTACAGAAGCTGAAGGAGCTGGAGCAGAGGCAGGAGGAGGTGCTGAAGGAGAACTTAGAACTGAGGGAACTGTGTCTCATGCTAGATGAGGAGAAGGGCACAAACACAGGAGGATCAGTGGGCACCGCAGCACCAGCGGGTTGTCGGAACTCGATCGATAGCCAGAGCAGCCTGTCCCATGCCAGTGTGCCTGGGCCAGGGCTGCTGAGGGACGTTGGGGATGGGAGTAGCACTTCCAGTGCTGGCAGCACAGATAGCCCGGATCACCTCACGCACAAGCATCAGTTACTGGCCGGTTCAGCGGGGGGCAGTCCTGAACTCCTCCACAAGCCCCGGTCAGGCTCAGGGGAAGAGGGCCCAGGCCCGGAACACTCTGGTCGCAGACGGAGCACCAGCCCGGAATATGCTGCTCACACCTTTCCTCAAGTATGCCGGCCTCGCTGTGGCTCCTTCTCTAGCCCCGACCATAAGGGTCTGCGAGGTCTCAGCCCAGAAAAGCTCATCAAAGGCCTGTCTAGAGGCAGCCCGGAGCAGTTCTCCAAGCACTTGCTGGTGTCCTCTCAGCCTCCTGGAAGCCCTGACCTCTTTCAGAAGCACAGGGGGAGCATCGGGAGCGCATGTGGAAGTCCTGAGCCTAAACAGATTCTGTCAGGCACGCCTGAGCACCTGCAAAAAGGTCGTGTGATTTCAGGGAGTCCTGAGATGCTGAGGCACGGGTACGGTGCGAGCCCAGAACATGGCAAGTTTGGAAGTCCAGGCCGGGAAGTGGCCCAGAGGAGGTCAGGAGGAGATGAGATGTCCCCGCATCACCGGAGCATCTACAGCGGTATGAATGGTGGGTCCGACTGGAGCCTGCTGTAGCACCCTACACTGAGGGCCATTTCAGTACACTACATGCAAAGGGATGGTCATCAGTCATCATGGATGGCATCAATAAAAACAACCAAAAAAAAAAAAAAACAACCAAAAAAACACCCTATAGTCAGGCACTTAACCATCCCATTCAATGAGCCATGATCTACATTTAGTTAAATTTTCCTTTGCACAGCTCAGCCGTGGCCTTGAGGAGGTAGAACAGGGCTGTTAGTGTCTACCAGAACGCCTGATCTCTGGTAAAGGTCGGTGGTGTCCAGTCTTGGTTCTCAAGGGCCATGATTTCGGCAGGCTTTAGCTGCTCAATCAGCTTGTGCTTTTATGCCTCGGAATCCAATTACACACTGGAGCCCAACTGTGGGAACTGTAACCATTCACAAAGCATAAAGTTCAGATGCCCAACAAAAGGCCAGAAGACAGTGCTACCTAACAGGACCAGGAGTGGACACCACTGTTTTTGCCTTGTTCTTCCAGGTGAGTGCAGTGACAAACTGAAAACTGCAGCAGCAATAGCACTGCAGCAGTTGCAGTAAAGAGAAACAGGGTTATCGCTCTGCTCTCTTCTCCCACTCTCTTTTGCTTAATTTTCATGACACCCTCCCCTTTCATTAGTACCTCAGAGATTTTGAATTCCCCTTATGGGAATAGCTGTAGTTCATAATGAATTCTGTAAACCGAATGTGAAGTGTGGGAAGCCAAGCACTGCAGTACATGTACACTACACTAAAGTACTGTATACACATGTTGTTGTACATGGCCTCTTGTACATGCACACACACTCAGCATTTTGCTCCGACAAAGTTTGCTCTGTAAGTTGAACCTTGCTGAAAAGGCCTTCACTAATTTTGGTGTTATCTTAAAATCAAATCTAATTGTCCCAGCGCACTACATTCAATTCATACCTGAATAATTAATACATATTTCCATATAGCCTAATATACATACATACATACATAGGTGTGGGTGATATGATCAACATTTTATATTAAAGTTGCTGCTATTGATTATTTTTATTATCATGCAGTCTGCCTACTGTTTAATAATTCTTTTTAAAAAATAGGCTGACCAATAAAATACTCTGTCATGCCTTTTAAATTCTTTATTTAAAAGGATAAAAGGAAGCCTTGGAGAATACATAAAAAAATTGTGCCATAGAAACACATCCAGTAGAATTTAAAATATGCATTATCAAAGTATCTGCAGGCAATGCTTTTAAAGTTTTCTGCCAGAATTTGAGAAATTTGGAGTGCTCTTTAATGCTGCTTTTAACCAGTCCTTTCATGAATTTGTTTGGCTATGTATCATCATATAGCTGCAGAAATCTTCATGTTCTAAGTAACCTGAGAATTATCCTTATGATAATGCAAATTTTCAGTGTTATGTTAGCATCAGGCTAGTGGTGGTGTACATTCATTACCCACACAGGATTTAATACTACTTAAGCCAGGTCCGTTTAAACATGGATATTTAGCCTACATATTGCAGTTTTACAGTTAATCGCTCAGTAAAGCTTAACTCAACCTTGTGACTATCTGCTGAGCTGTACAGCTAAACTTAAACAAAACCTTTTAGTTCATGTACATCAAATATGTGACAGCAAACATTTAATCTTAATTCATATTCTTAGTGCAATTTGGAAGCACAGACACATGCATTAATGAGTGATGCTGGTGTTGGTTTCTGTACTTGTGTAGTATGTTCAGATTGCTGGACACTTTATAATGACCTTTAATGACATTATAACGCTTTATAATGACCTTCAAATGGCACAGAGGCATTCAAATAGAAATTGAACATCTAAATGGCACCAAGCTGATTCATCAAGAAAGTACAATTTGATTGAATTGAGTCAACTTTGAGTAATTGAGACAACCCTTGCGCCAAAATCTCAATCACCTAGGCAATTATGGTTTAGTCCTACATGTAGATTTACAAGGTGACAGGTTAATTGTTAATATGTGTGTGTGATGGAACAAATGAGGCCATATTCACATCACTGACAAGAAATTACATTAAGGTATAATGGGTGTTGCTATTCCAGTAATATAGAGTCTCTGTCCCCATCTCGATTTGCTTTTGTCTCTTTGTAAATGGGATAATGAGTGTGTGCAGAACAAAGAAGAAAAAATATCAGCCACTGCTGTTGGTGTGTGGCAGGCATTCTCTCCAGCAGCAGGCTGCTAATGATTTCCTGAAGGGGGAAAGTGCTGACTTGTGGAGCTAGCCAAGGCCACAGGACACTTCCTGAAGCAGTGCTGTTTACCTTACGCTGCGTTTAAGAGGCAGATAACAGCAGCTAATTAACACCTGAGTTCACTGCACTGGAAGACACATCCAGATGCTCTGCAGCAACTAAAGAGGCAGTTGTCACACTGGTGGAAGATGGTTTTGACAGTCAACGTATGGAATCTTATCATACGTGCTGGTAACATTTGACCTGGTGGACATAGCAGTGGAGGTGGCACAGTGGTGGAGCTGACTGGAGGTTCTGTGCTGTGTAGTGTGTTTCTAAGCAGACAGTACTTTGTACAGAGTGGAAAGCTTTTCTGCAGATGGTCTTTACTGAGATAAATCCTTCTGATTGCTGTTCGTTCACATCTCTGACACCAGCAGCGTGGGGAAGTGTAAGCAGAGAAGAGCTGTTCACATTTTCTGTCTCTCTGTCCGTCCCTCACTGTCTCTCTCTATTTCTCACTCTACTCTGTCTCCATCTTGCCCTTGTTCTCTCTCTTATCTCAATTTCACAAATTTGCAGATCCTATTAAACTGTTTCACAAAGACACTTTAGCATATTTGAGCCACCATTCCAACGTGGCACTCTCTCACTTCTTTAGTCTTAAGCTCCTTTAGAAGTTCTTTTCCAGAAACTCATGCCCCCAGGACCTATTGTCGCTAAATAGTTTCTGACTTGGCCATACCTCTGACAATAGCGATCTACACCAGCCATTTTTGGTCCATTTTTGGCCTAACAGAATTTCATCAAACTAGAGCGACCCCAGCCACCTCCCCCCGCTCTTTCACATGCATTTCTGCCATTTGCTAAAATCCTGTGCCAACAATCCAAGCAGGGAATTACAGTGTGTCCATGTTACCCGTGGCCAGCCAGGCTGGATTATCCCATAAGAGGGTTTGGACAGACAGATTTCTTTTTATTTTTCTCCTCTATCTCTGGGGCATGGCTGCTTTTAGCTGCCCTCTTGGTTTGCAGCATCAAGCTCTGTTTGGGTGTAATTAATAGATCATATTCAGCACACAATAAATTATAAACAGCCCAATGGATAATAATCTAGGGACAGTAACTTTTTGATGAAACGTATGAACATATTTACCTGTTTGGTGGATCATTTCCAGGTTTGGGACCTCGCTTTATTCTACTACTAGTTTATATATGGCTGGAGAGTGGAGGCCAACAAAAAGCGGCCAAACATAGCTTACTTATTTATTGAGGATTTTATGATGATCATGGATGTATGCTTAATCTTAGTAAATATACTGTGCCGTTGAGCCTTTTTGGATATTTTGGCCCTATTTTAGGGGATATTATTTTGGCAAGTTATAATCATACTACACTCAGGTTTAGGTTTGATTCAAGTTCAGATTGGCCTTTTGAAATGTTCCCTTTCTGCAAAGATATCTAATAGAACATCTCTCCCCTCCTTTCACTAGCCTATCAGTGTTGCATTATCATAACTCCCTTCTTAGCCAGAGTGAGCCAGGAGAGCCAGGTTTGATATCTCCACACTCTGTCCCATCAATACTGCTCTCGGAGCCCCAGGGAGAGCCAACAGCCCAGCCAGATATCAGCCTCTCTCACAGAGGACACTGCCTGTGACCTTGACCAGCTTCACCTTAAATATAGCTCTACTACCCAGGGCTGTCCTGTTGGTCTGTTTCTGAAGGGTCTTTGTGTGTGTGTATGTGTGTTCCCCAGGGCCTTCTGTGAGGAAGCTCAAACTGTCTGTCAATCAGGTGCCTCATGTAAATAATGAATAATGCCATAGATGGGCTGCATTTGCATTGGTAATGCGACAGAGAACAAGCCCTGCTCACTGTTTACGCTTCATGCTTCGTGGGCATTCGGCGTAGTTCAAGGCTGATGTGACAGTGTACTGTTTTGGTGATTTGCAGTAATTTCATTCAGAAGCTAAGCCTCTCGTTGAATTGAAGAGGGAGGATTGGTATCTGCGTGCTTGCTTTAACATTTAACAAGAATTTAATTTAATTTATCCCTTTCATTTCTCATGAGATCCAGCGGCTGGTGGAGATGTGCGTCAGGCCGCCCTTTTTGCTCCCTTTGATTCTAACGCTGAAATCCACTTCTGAGAAGAAGGCCATGCTGGGTGCTGTGAGGTTGTGTAACTGTTATGGAGCATTTCTCAGAAACGTTGCTCTCCAGTACTAATTTAAATCTACTCATCTTTTTGTGGCCCAGCCCACATTGACCGAGCTTGAATGTATCGGCATAATTACTGGCTGTTTGCTTCTTTCACAGTTAAATGGAAATTCAAATGCAGCTAGGCTGTCACCCAAATAGACAGCCATGTATTCCCCAAGTGATCCCTGTTTGTTGTCACTAATGCCGTAAGCTATAAATATTCATGCTCACTGTAGTATGTGAAATGTCTGCATCTGTGCTTGCATGCAGTGTAGAAAAGGAAGAGTGGATGAATGCATTGTGCAAAGTAGAAGGCTATGGTGTCTTATTGATCCTACATTAGCTCAGGAATAAGCAGTTGATTCAGGCCTTTCTTGCCTCATCACAAGACCAACTCATGTGAACACCACTATATGCTGGTGGAGGATAATATTCACGTGCTATTAGGCCTTTGCAGTGTCCTTCACACTTGCAGCCAATGCAACTCTAGTTTTTTTTTCTAGTTCCCTGGTGTATGCACTCACCCTTAGACATGCATTCTTTTTTCATATAATATAGAAAATGGAAGAAAAAACATACATTTCTCTAAAGGCTTCCCTGATAGAAGCAAGACAGATAAATCTGTTAGAATAAAAATGTATCTTAACTTTACTTAATGCTTTCAAGTCTGCTTCACTGTGCTCAAGCCATCGGTATTGGTGCCACATACATTATCTAGTCACCATCATTTTCAGAAATGTGTAGTTAACATTATCAGCTCCTGACACAAGCCTGTATAAACTCTGCTGTCTTGTTGAACAGCGTATATTGTCAGCTCTTACTCTCCGCCGTTCCAGCTAATCTCTTAATGGTCTAATTAAACACAGTGAAAATGATCCACATTATCCATTTCAGATACTGGCCTTAGGATACATCATTAATGTTCCCTGGAAGACATCCCAGTGTGTCAGTGGAAGGCTTGTGCTCTACGTATAGGTGGGACAAGGGGTGTAAAAGTGTAGCGATGCATTACCAAGGTGGTAAATCATCTGCATTGATTTTGGAACATTAGCACAATTGTAAAAATTGTAGTCAATTACAATAGTACTCAGAAAAGTAGGTGCTCATTTTTCAGCCAAAATAAAATTCTATTGCCAAAAAAATCCCCCAAAAAACTTATTGTTTTTTTGTTTTGAGTGTCTATAATGCTCTACTAAAAAAGATATTTTTTTAATTAATTGTTGCTCCAGTCTCATTTCACATCAGTCTGTACAATTCTACATTGTAGTAAAATAATGTAATATAATTTAATTGAATCATAAAATTTAACTTATCTGTGGTTTGGCAACAAATAGTGACTGTGGTCAGGTTGGACAAGCTTTACACGATGTTGGTAAAAAGTGTTTTGGCTGATAATTAAAACTATTGAACATCACTATAATTGGTAGCACAAATTGTTGTTCTTTTGTTCTGTTTCATGTATCTTGTGATTTTTTTGCCTTGCCATCCTTTTATGGAATGTACAAAAAGATCTTTTTTTAGTCTTATCTCTTCCATTGAGTCTTGCAGTTAGATGACCCTCAGGAGAATTTGTTCTGCTGTGCATCAAAGGCTTTTGCACAGACTTGTGGAGACCATGCCAGCATGCAGGCAAGCTGTCATAAAAGCAAAATAAGGACACATCAAATACTAAGAAATTCAAAATTAATTTAACTTTTCATTTGAGCTTGTAATGACAACAATACAATTTGTAATGAAAATCCTTCATTAAATTAGAAAAGAAAGCCAAATATCATTTTCATTAGTGCTTTCAGGCCTTCGGTCCCCTTTGTATACAATAGAAAAGACTGCCCTTAGTTATTAGCTTTAAGGTAAGGAATATCATACCTTGCAGTAGTTTTGGAGATAGTAAACATTATCATCATCCAAGCTAAGTAAAGAGTCTAGTAAACCTAACATTGTATTTAGATTTGCTACATAATGGTGAGCTCCCAGTTTAAAATGCTTTGCTACCAAGCTGGACTGTATTGTTGTAATGAAACTACACAGGTGGGGTATGGCAACAACAAATTTGCCACTGCACAAATAAAACTATGTCTAACCTAACAGTGGGACCTTTAACATGCATACAAAATAAAAATCATGTGACATGAATATCACTGTAACTGTAAATCATTGTTAAGTGAGGTTCTTACCAACATTCTGTTAAACCTGTCCAATCTTGCATAGAGAGAGTGCAGTTGAATAGTTTCTCAAAAAAAGGGAAACAAAACTGGACACAGCATTGGAATCTAATCACATCAGGCTTGCAAGTTTGGAAGTTAACACCCTTAGTCGTGACCAGTCTAGAATCTGTTCTTTTTACTGCTTATAGACTCCTAGAGGGCTTATGAAAGATATAGAGGTCTCATGTTGAGAGGGCCGCTGGCAGGGTCTATGGATGAGCAGGGGAGGTCTTTACCCAGAAGCCCTTGCTACCTGCTGGCTGAGGGTGTAAAGGGGCAGTCATTGATTATCTCCCTAGAGAGAGGCAGCGAGGGGGCGGGCAGCAGTCAGACAGCTGCAGGACTCTTACCTAATCTGCTGTTACATCCTCTCAGTCTAGTGCAAGCCACAGAAGCTAGATTAAATCATCCACTATGTGAGTCTTAAACCGCAAAAATGTAGAGCGTGGCAGAATGAGAGCTGATTACTCACAGTGTTCAAAAAGGGCTGTGACAATATTTATCAGTTATTTAATAATACCCTGCTGAAAAAAAGCATGTTAACACATGGGAATAAATGATAATCTCCAGTACTAGTGCTGGCTGGTAGCAATAAAATTCAAGATTACAGTTCTTCTCAAATATATCACAGTATGAATGTTAATTTGAGTTTGATATTAAAGTTTGCATTAATATCGTTGTCTAATATTACTTCTGGTAGTCTGTTCAAGAAAATGCCACAGCTATTTGATTATTTGTTTGTTTTGTTGTAGTTTCTTCTCTCAAACTTACATCAAAATAAACTTTACACAACACTAAACAGTCCAAAAAGAAATAATTTATTTAGTCTTCATATATGTTGAAGCACCCAGCAAAACAAATGCATTGCAGTTAACTGCATTTTAATCAATACTGCATTTTTATTAATACTAATATTGCTAAAAATCAATATTATTGTGTGATGCAACAATGGTAGGTCAGCATAGACAGCATCACCCAGCACTACTTGACATGTTCATGTAGTCGTCTACTAGCAGCACCTATTCTATATGATGCTGTCTTTGTAGGCAGTCTGTCTCATTATATCACCCTCATATATCTCTATCAGTCTTACATTGCTGACCTTTTCCACTGACAGGGGAATTTATGAGGGAGCTGATGTTACACAGTACAGTGTAGGAGTGGCTATTGCATGTGGAAGGAGGGCAGTCTTGCAGAATCCTGAGCCACTGAGTCACTGCTGCAGCAGAGAGGTCATCCATTGACCATCACTAGCTTTGAAACACCTCAGATATACTGCACACTGACCATACTTATCTGTGCTTTTGCTAATCTATGATTCTAGAAATTCAAAAAATTACCTGACAAGTGCAACAACTCTGTTGAAAGTATGGATTCAACATTTTCAATGGGTGTCACATTTGTGCTTGTAAGTAGAAGATATTTGGATATATTTTAGATTTACAGAGATTTTGTATTGTAAATGACATTTAATGTAAAGTTATTTTCCTACTTGCTTGTTTTGCACAAAGAAAAGGCACCCTTTACATTTACAAGTTCACCACACAGACTTAAAGCTATCAATATAGAATGTAAATTGAATGTAAACATAATTCAGTGTATATTTGTGTAATTACGTCTGTAATTATGCAGTTACAATAAAGTAACTTCTGACTTCTAAGGGTTAACCACCTTTCCACAGATATAGTATGACTGACCACAGAAATTCAAGAAATAATTTAAACAGATGCATGAGTGGACAGATAGACGGCTCATTTCCCGAAGATATGACTGGAGCAGCTCAGCAGGGAAGGCCATCAGGTGTGACATGAATACTGGCAGCTCTGGGGGTCCTCCACTGCACATCAGGGGCATTGAAACGATCCATTTAAACATGAGCTATAAATAGAGAGTATATTCACACTGGTGCATGTCCTTGTCAATTTAAACCAGCATTACATATGATGACTGCTTCACTGATGAATCATCAGTTGCCCATTAGTGTTTTCGGCCTTGCCATGGGCACTGCATGTATTGCTATTCTATATGCGTGCACGTTTGCAGCTGCTCACAGTACTGTTCTGTATCATGCTTTGAAGGGATTCTGTAGATATGAAAGACTTTAATATCTATTGTTTTTGTAAATCTCAGTTTTGTTATTATGCACAGAAATGTAAATATTACTGTAGGCACAAGGATTGTCTTGATGGAATTTTAGAAAAAAAAATCCATTATGTGTGTTAGTTATTGATGTTTTAAAAGTTATGTTGTTTATTCTTTCTAGATTATAGCATGACGTGATGTATACAGCAGCAGATAGCTCTTGTACTACCTTAAAAAGTGTAAAATTGAAAAGATTTAAAGAATAGATAAAGAGATATAGAAGGACAGAGAAAGAGATGAGATGCTTGTTTTTTTACACAGTGAAAGTGCTGCACTTTTTGCTCTTGGTTCAGACAGCTAGGCTCACATTTCTGAGCATAGGCAGAAAAGGCAGAAGGCTGCTCATGTATCAGGCTGAAAGCTCTGTGTGGGGCTTTTGGGCTTAGTCTGAATGCAGCAAGCGGGCTACTGCTAATGCTATGTGCACTGAAAGAATGACTGCACATCACCTGAAGGCATGCAGTGCTTTGATTGATTGATCGATTGATTGATTGATTGGATATATTAAACACATACCATTACTCACACCTTAAAAAGGTGTTATGCCATAATATCAAACCACAGTATTGGTCAGGGATAACAAGAAAGAGCCAAGGAAGGCTTTACACTAAACATTCGAACATTGCTAAAAGGATTGGATTGCATTTAGCAGCAAGAACACTAGTGAGATCAAGTATTGATTTTGGATGATTAGTTCTGGATCACAAACAACACTCCAACTCATCCCATAGGTAGGTAGTGCTTCATCACTCCAGAGAATGCAGTTGCACTGCTCCACTGCCCAATGCTGGGAGCTTCATAGCTCTCAAAGCTAGGTTTCTTCTATTGCCAACACTTTTCTATGGAGACTATACATGCTGTGTGTCCATTTGAGCTCCTGTGTCAGCGGTGAGTGCACCTTAACTAATAATTCACTAATAAGAAAGGTTGTCCACAAACATTTGGACATATAATAGGACTGCAAGGACTCTGGCGCACTTTAAACATATTTTGTGAAGTGAGGAATTACGCTTCTGTATTTGGCAGTCTGATGGACAAGTCTGGGTTTGCCGAATGCCAGGAGAACACTACCTCCTTGACTGCAGTGTACCAATTGAAAAGTTTGGTAGAGGAGGACTAGTGCTATTGGGTTGTTTTTCAGGACCCTTTGTACCAGTGAAGGGAAATCAATGTTTCAGCATCCTAAAACATTTTGGACAATTCTATACTTCCAACCCTGCAGGAACAGTTTGGGGAAGCCCTTCTCTGTTCCAGGATGACTGTACCTCAGTGCACAAAGCAAGCTCTGTAAAGGCATGGTTGGGTGAGTCTGGTGTGGAAGAACTTGACTAGCCCACACAGAGCCCTGACGGCAACCCAATCAAACACCTTTGGGATGATCTCGACTAGAGATTCTGAGCCAGGCCCTCTCGTCTAGTATTGGTGTCTGATCTCACAAATGCTCTTCTGAATGAATGGGCAAAAATCTCTGCAGACACACTCCAAAATCTTGTAGAAAGCTTCCCAGAAGAGGTGAAATTTGTTATATCTGCAAATGGGGATCAACTTCACATTAATGTCTATGGATTTAGAATGAGATTTCATAAAAGCTCCTTTGGGTGTAATGCATAGGTGTCCTAATACTTTTTGTTCATATAGTGTATATTTTGGCTGTCACCATTAATTATGTTGCTATTAATTGCATTATTATTTGATAGAGCTGGCAAAGTTTATGTGATAATAAAGCATTAATGCAATCTTTTATGCAGTTAGAAAAATTGTGCTGTTAACGCTGGTTCTTTTTGACCCTATGAGTCGCCTGTAGTTTAAGCTGCAAAATGAATGCATGCTACTCTTACCTGAATCAGATTGTATTAGATGTAGTTCTGTACTTTTTGAATGGGTGAGTGAAGGAGAAAGGCTATTTGAATGGGAAACTGACTCGACAAATCTAAGACTCTATATAGTTACTGTCAGGCTGAGTTTAGTGGTCACCAAAGTAAATCCCAGCTACGATATCACATGCAAACCAAGAAGACATCTAATGCCAGGGTCAGACTGTACAATATTTTTGGCTTTCATGATGGTCACAATGTCACATTAGGCTATCAAAGTGGCATAAATTATTAACTGTATATGAACACAATTTCTCAGCAACATTCATCTTTTTGTTAGTCTTTTTGGTCATGGTACTCTCTTGAGAAATGTCAAAAAGGCAGGGGTATTTTTGCCACAGTAGTAACTGTGACACCGCTAACGTACATACACAAATACATACATATATCTATATGTGTGTGTGCATGTGTAAGCTTTGAAAGTTCACCAGTGGTTCACCAGTAGGCCCCAAGTTACAAACTTTTATAACTTAAGAGTAGCTTAACCAGTTTGCACTGAAGTCCCTGTAGTTACTGAATAATAAGCCTTAGTGTGTAATAAGCCTGGGGTTCAACAACTTTCTTTATCATTATAGAACCATCTACAGCTCTCTTCACTGTTGTGGACATATCCAAATTATCCTCGTTTTACTGCTTTTGTAGAAATTAGTTGAAAGAGTTAACGTGGAGTAGTGTCATCTTAATATAATCATGTCATACATCCATCTTTTTATATTTATATAATTTCTGATGTGATTCCAAACTCTTGAAAGATAGTGTATGCTGACATGCCACAACGAAGGCAGATGGAAAAGGTTAATGGCTGGGGAGGGGATTGGCATTCATTGCTTTAGTGAAATAGTTAAGTATACAGTATAACAGAAACAGAAACATTGTTATCCTCCAAGCTGTTTTAACTTCATCAGTATCATACATTATATTTTGCCTGACATTACTACATCTAGGACAAAATCTTTATTGCCACAGGTTAATGTACCAAAGACACCTATATCACATACCAGAGTGGCAAAATAGCTAGAAGATCTTCAGTTAATGGAGCAAGTACCTAGAATGCCTTTAGCTAATGTAGGAGAATGTCTTGAACACATTTAGCTAATGTGGCAAATGGACTGGACTATCTTAGGCTAATGTTGTAAGACATTTACTACTATTAGAGGTGAGGTCATCATTGAACTTCTGCTGCATGTAATAAAGTACGTGTATTCTATATAAATTTGTGATGTCTTTTCGTATATTAAAGCAGGATGCAAGCATGGTGTCTCTGCAGTGAAAGCAGAAGCCGAAGGTTCTTCATTTCTTTATTTACTGCCCAAACTCACCCACACAAAACCATTCATAGTGCCTTATGTATGGTACAATAATGTGTTCCTCGCTTCTACATGTGGTAGATAAATAGCAGTGTGCTAGTAATTATTTAGACCTGAATTTTCTGAAAACTGACAGACATTCTTTTATAATTCACAAACGGAGCATATCCGTGGATGCAAACAGCACAACAAACATTCTTATTAAGGTCAGGTGTTGTGTGAAGTTCCAGTAGAGCATGCCCGGAGGCCCAGTGCTTCTGAGCTACAGTGCATAGATCAGCTGGGTGGAAGAATCAGTACCTCCCTCTCTCTCCACACTCAGATGAGGAAGGAGGCAGTTGGCTGGTGGAGATTGGGGAACAGAGCTGGGTAATTGCTAAGGCCATTAAAATGAATGAAATTTGTATGCAGATGAGCGTGGCCTTAGACAGAGAGAATGAGCTCAAGATGGAGCAGTTGTCAGTATAGGAGGAGGAAATATGCAAGAGCTTACTGACATTTCTTTATGAATTCCCTTCTGCATAAACAATTGTATTGCACCCTATATCATCATCTGAGTGGATGAACTGACAAACATTTTTCAATTAGCAATACCCTGACTGACTTCCAAGTGAACTGCTGAATGTATATAGAGACTGAAATTCATTAGGAAAATGCAGCAGTTGCAACTAATGCTGTTTTCCAAACATAGCACGATATCAGTTTGCTTTAATAAACTCAATAAATTTAAGCTTCCTTAGGATCTTTAGAATGTCGTTTTAACCTGATATAGCTTGTCTTGATTGGACTGCTTTTTTAAATTGTGCACTATTAAACCTTACATAGTAAGCAAATTAACAAGACAGCAATCAGATTTCCAAAAAGGAACCATACTATTTTTATAGCTTTTTTTATTTAGAACCCAGCAAAAGGCATGCATAACAATATATTATTTTAGTAGTACCAGAAGATTAGAGTGTTAGATGAACTCAGCCACCCTCTACAAACCAGTGAGAGGGAATGAGAGTACCAGTGTACAGTCTGTCTTTCACTACTTTACTGTGTTTGTAGTGAGTTTTGATGGTTTGTTGGTTATCTTTGTTAGGCACTAATCTTTTTTGTACCTTTTTTGCCATTTTTCAGGTTTTGACATAGTTTGAAAATGCTTGTTGCCCTTTACACTGTGTGTAAATATTATGATGAATGGACCAAATGAAATGGCCCAAAATGGCTTGGAAAAAAGTCTGGTTCCATTTGCTTACATAAAAAGGAAAGTATGTTTTTTGTTTCTCCTGTAAAGTTAACATTTTGTAGATATAAGGTTTTGTTCCGACAACAAAATGAAATATTGTAGCGTGGTGGGTACATAATGCAGCTCTCTTTAGAATTGACTTGGCAGCCAGAGTACAAGGGAGAAAAACTTAAAATGTTGTAAAATGTTCAAAAATATATCTTTGTTTGGAGGGAAGAAATATGCTCTTTGAAACTCTTGCATGGCTGTAACCTGCTACAGCATCCCGCTGGAGGTTATGAATTGGGATTCAAACCGGTATGACAGTAGCTAACTCTCCCAAACATAGTGCCTACCTGAACTGCTCCAGTGTTCACATAACCTGTAACCATTAACATCACATACTGAAAAAAAAACAACTGAAAACCTTTACGTACTGTTCTGACAACTAGATACAGCTAGGCTAAGCATGAACAAAGCATCATGGGAACCAAAGTGTGCTCTGATGCTACAGTATTATTACTGATAATGCTTAGAGAAGTACAAACCATCAAAACTTCATTAAAATACATGTAACTGAGTAACTGCTTTCTACCCACCTCTGGCTCTTAGCCATACAGAGCATGCAATGTGTCAGTCCAACACTGTGGAGTAAGCATGTCAGACCACTCGTGGTGAGGAACATGAGCTGATTCACATGTTTCTCCTCCTCTTTTCCTCTCTGTTACTCACTTAGACTCAGATCTCCTTCAAGCCCACACCACCCCACACACCTAGGCTTCACAATCATCTTTAGAGTGTAGGACCATGCCATATTGATGAACACATTTGTCACAAAGCTTTTCTCAGCAGGTCAGATGAGCTGAGAGTCCTCGAGAGTCAATTTTCTGTTCACAAGAGCCCTCAGCCGCTGTTGTAAAATGGCCTCCACTTCAGTTAGAGTAGCCATGTCATTCGAGCAGTAACTGAAAATGACTTTACTGGAAGGCTCATTGTTTGTGTGGCTGGTTTCTGTTTGCATTATGCCCTTCATGCTGGGGGAGATAGAGGGTCTGTCGTTTACTTTGTTAATGGCCTTCTCTATCATGAAATCTCTCTGATCGCCCAGTGTGGTAGGCTGTTTCAGATCAAATTCGGTTTAGCTGAGATGTTGCTGTTTATGTAGAGAGAGACTGCTGTTGCTGGTTCTGGAAGCTGGGTCAGTAGGCTGCATGTGGCCCCCTCTATCTGTATGTTTCTTATTTCGATGTTTAAAACCAGCTGTGACCAATAACACGTTCTCCACATCCTAAAACATTCACCATTTATTCCAGTCCTTACCGCTGGGTTATTTCAGGTGGACACGTATCACCAACTATTCCTTTTGTGGGAGTGAAGGCTCTCTATGGAGAAGATTCAGCGATGGAGCACAGATTCAGTGTCTTAACAGTGAACAATGATTAGAGTTAATTTAGCCCCATGGAAAATACTCGGTGTGAGGTATTTTATCATCCTGTTTTTTCCAAATGGCAGTTTAGTCTCTTGGTTGCACTGATTTCCCTGATGTGCTTCCATTGTGGATTCTACACTACTACAGGCAAAAAGCAGAACAAAAGTAAAGAAAAAGGTAGATAAAAAAGTGTGTAAATGCGACTTTATGCTCATTGCTCGAAGGAAGTTCATATACAGAAGGAAACTCATTATGGGATAGCAGAAGTTAGCCTAGAAGTACCATGGCAGAGACAGGTTGATGCGAGAGCTTAGGCCAGAGGCTTTGCTGTCCTTCAGTTATCTCCTCTAATGGCAAGGTGCAAAGTGCTCCACAGATAGCAATCGGGCTTTTCTTCCAGGGCCAGCCTCTAAAGTAGGCCAACAGCTGCCTCTATTCCCTCATTAGCATTTCACTTTGAAGCCAAGTCCCCCCCTTTATTTTTTTGGTAAAGATATTTAACGCATTATTATGTATGCATGCATCTAACCTGCTGTTGCACTCCTGACCGCTTCCATTGCTTCTGGCATAAGAAAGCCCCCCTGTGGTTGTTAATGAAAAACAATGAAACAATGAAAACATCACAAGATTCATATATTTAATAACCGTATCATGCATGGAGCTACACCCTGGGGTAGTTTTATGTAATTATTTCTGTCTTTTCTCATAAAGGCATTTAACTTGAATAGGAGAGATGTAGGAGCAGTGTGCATGAGATAACACAGTGTTGTTACGCTCCCTTTGTTCTATACCTCATACTGCCGTGTGATCTCTACCAAACAGGCCTTTCCGTGTTGTATAATGACATCTGTGATGTATTTCTGATTATAAGCATGTGTGTGTGTGTGTGTGTTGGTCTTTGATGTACTAGGCATATTGTGTTGTCATTAAAAGAGCATCTGCCTATGCTCTTCTCTGTTCTCCCTTTTTTATCACTCCACTCAAACACTACATACATTAAGCCAAGAGCTCAGAAATGTGTCTTAGCTCACTGGAGGACTTAAAGGTGTCAGATAAGCTTTGGTAAATGACAAGTGTTCCTCCTCCTATACTCATTCCAGCAACTAGTTTTCTTGTATATGTTTCTGGATTCATTTTAGATTTCACTCTGAAATAAAGAGCTAGTGTTAGCCTTTAGCATAATTTGCTAAAAGAACAGAAAATCTGACCCATGTTGGATTGGGACGGGTTTGCAGCATTCTGCTCTCCAAGGGAATGAAAAATATTGATTTGTGTTTATGCTCAGCTACTTTGCTTCCCACAAGTATATTCATTATTTTGCCACTCCCCCGTTTCCCTGTGTGAAGGCCACCCAACAGCTCAGCACAGCGGAGAGGAGCTTATGGGTTTGTTTAATGAGTGGCACAGTGGATGCCCTTGTGAAGGTCAGCAGGGAGGCCCTGTACAGTCTCTGATGAGAGCAAGGCAGGAGCAGTCTGGAACATCTGGAAACAGAAAGAGAGAGATGTGTTCTTAAACTGCAAAATTGTTTGCACCTTTGTGCTCTTAAGTGTGCATAGATTCTGTTCTTACTTCAGATTGGTGAATGTCAGAATGTTTGTGAACGCTATTACTAAGTGGATATTATGAAGACATTTATGCTTAAGAACGATTGGTTAATGAGGTCCAGTGAATTCCAGTCCAAACCTCAACATCACTGAACGTGTGGTTGCGTGGATCATTAGAAGCAGAAAATATAACAAAGTTGTAACACTGAAGTTTGGAGGTGTGGAAAAATATCACCTACATATTTCCTTAAAGAACAGAAACCAAGTGTCCCAAAAAGAATGGAAGCTGTAATAAAGTCAAAGGGTGGACACAATAAATGCAGATTTATATATATATATATATATATATATATATATATATATATATATATATATATATATATATATATATATATATATAAGGCTTCTTTGTAATTTCTCTTTGGTTTAGTTCTTTGTCTGTTTGTTTAGTTCTTTGTTCTTGATAATGAAAAATTAATGACCATTTTGACTAGAGGTTGAGTAAACTGTACTGTATGTACAGATACAACTACTTGATTTTGAATTCTAGTGTCCAGTATCCATGTTTGCATCAAATCTCACATGTTAACTTCTAATCTTACATGCTAAAGAAGACTTTTGCTCCAGTGTTTAGGACTGTAAGATAACCGACACCAGAGGACATGCTGGTTCATAAGTCTGTACCCTTCCGTGTGTGTGTGTGTGTGTGTGTGTGTGAAGTTTTCAGAAGTAAGATGGCAAAGACGCAAAACCAGTGTGAGTTCTGGGGTGTTTCATTAGAGCCACAGATACATGTAGTACCTGTGGCAGCCAGGCCCAGCACTACAACACCTGCCACTTTTGTCCAGACCCATTATTACTGTACTCTTGTTGGCACTGAATTATCACTTTTCAGTGTTGTGCTCTCAAGAAAGCTGATGGGCTTTAGCTAGTTTTAGTTGAATCAACATTCTAATTGCCCACTTTTGTGTAAAATTTATAGCAGTGGGGTCAAGAATAGGAAATGCTGGCGTCTTTGAAAGCAAATACTATGCAGAGGCCTCTCTGTAATGTGTTTATTGAATTGAACCATTCAATTTCCATATTATATAGGAGTTTAGCTTCTGTATATGATTATATGAAATTGATTTCCACTGTAAAGGCCCTGTTAAGCAAATTAGTGATTATAAATGTGTCTGCCCTGCAAAGCGATACAAATTAGACTAGCATGAGCCTGCATAACTGGCAGACAGAAACTGTTCATTTACTACAGAAGAAAGAACACTTACTTTTTACCTACATTTTCGCTGCCTATGGTTAAGAATATTATACTTACTAAGATTTTGTGTTGTTTTAGGAAGGGTTTTAAGTGACTGTATTACCGTTTTAACCCATACACATATATTATTCAAGGGCAAATAAGGACATGTGAGGATGAAATCTGTTGTTTTGCCCAGTCAGAAACATAGTCTGCATGCCTTTATAAAGAGAGAGAGTGCATGCATGCTCTCCTTGCTCAGCCTTAGATCAGACAGCTACACACTAAGAGGAGCACTGGAAATGTTCTTTTGTGAAAGGCCTTTTCCATCATGAGTCTCTGGATGTCTCAGTTGCTTTGCAGTTATCTACCACTGGATATAGAAAAAAATATTGTGCTGCCTCAGTGTAAGCTGTCTGTGCTTGGTGGGATGGTATCAATATTGAAAGTTGATTGTGCCTGAAGATCTTGAAGTTAATGTCAGTGACAAAAAAATGTAATTTGCAAATGAAAAAACAGTGCTTAACATTTTTCCATGTTATTTTTGACATTGAAACAAGCAGAAAATATACAGACTCAAATCTGTCAAACAGCATGTAAATATAGTTCATTATTCAGACAACTAATCAAATCAAGTGACGTTTAGTAATTAATTACATTAACTGTCAAAATTCCATTTACATACTTCAGAATGTGCCTGTGCCCGTTCAGTCAAAAGAGCATTTGTGAGCTCAGACACTGATGTTGGACCAGGTTGTATGGGTTGAGGTCAGAGGTCTAAGTAACGCCACTGTAGTTACTCCACACTATACTCATCAAATCATGCCTTTTTGGATGTCACTTTGCGCTCAGTGGAAGAGTCATGCTAGAACAAGAAAGAGCCTTCAAACTGTTTCTCCAAAGTTGGAAGCAGATAATTGTCTAAAATGTCAAAGTATGATGTAGCATTAACATTACCCTTCACTGGAACTAAGTGGTCAAGCCCAAACCAGAGCATTATCCTTCCTCCATCAAACCTTACCATTGGTGCTATGCATGCTGTTTTGTAGCATTCTCTTGGCATCCACCAAATCCAAATTCGTCCATCAGAATTTTAATATGGCTGCTTTAGTGGTTGAGGGTGCCCAATCCTGGTCCTGGAGATCTACAACCCTCCAATTCTAATCTAACACACCAGATCCAAGTAATGAAAGCCTTCAGCAGCATCTGAATATCAGAGCCCGGTGTGTTGGAGCTGAACTCTCCAGGGTGATCCTCTCTTGGGCTGATGTTGCTTCCAGAGGCAGCTTGGAACTCTGCAGTGACTGAGGCAACTGAGCATGGGTGATTTTTATGTGCTACATGCTTCAGCACTCGGCAGCCCCATTCTATGAGTTTGCTTGGTCTACTGTTCATGGCTGAGCTAATTCAGAGCTGTTGCTGCACCTAGACACTTCCATTTCACATAATAATAGCACTTACAGTTGACTGGGGCAGATCTATCAGGGCAGAAATTTCACAAACGTGGAATTTCGCAAAGGTGGTGTCCTATGACGGTGTCACATTTAAAGTCACTGAGCTCTTCAATACAAACCTTTTACTGCCACTGTTTGTCTATAGAAGCTGCATTGCTATGTGCTTGATTTTATATACCTGTTTGCAGGGGGAACACATATATGGTGTCTTTGTGCCACAATGCCCAAATTACTATTGTATTTGTTCTCTTTCCTAGTCTGCAAATATATTACAAATACAAAATTTTATTTATTCATTTACAGACACATACAGTGAGGAAAATAAGTATTTGAACACCCTGCGACTTTGCAAGTTCTCCCACTTAGAAATCATGGAGGGGTCTGAAATTTTCATCTTGAGAGACATAATCTAAAAAAAATCCAGAAATTACAATGTATGATTTTTTAATAATTTATTTGTGTGTTACTGCTGCAAATAAGTATTTGAACACCTGTCAATCAGCAAAAATTCTGGCCCTCAAAGACCTGTTAGTCTGCCACTAAAAAGTCCACATCCACTCCACTTATTATTCTAAATTAGAAGCACCTGTTTGAGGTTGTTAGCTGCATAAAGACACCGGTCCACCCCACACAATCAGTAAGACTCCAAAGAGCTGTCCAAAGACACCAGAGATAAAATTGTAGGACAGAGACAAAACCTCCACAAGGCTGGAAAGGGCTACGGGGCAATTGCCAAGTAGCTTGGTGAAAAAAGATCAACTGTTGGAGCAATTATTAGAAAATGGAAGAAGCTAAACATGACTGTCAATCTCCCTTGGACTGGGGCTCCATGCAAGATCTCACCTCGTGGCGTATCAATGATCCTAAGAAAGGTGAGGAATCAGCCCAGAACTACACATGAGGAGCTGGTCAATGACCTGAAGAGAGCTGGCACCACTGTTTCCAAGGTTACGGTGGGTAATACACTAAGACACTAAGACGTCATAGTTTAAAATCATGCATGGCATGGAAGGTTCCCCTGCTTAAATCAGCACACGTCCAGGCCCGTCTTAAGTTTGCTCATGACCATTTGGATGATCCAGAGGAGTCATGGGAGAAAGTTCTGTGGTCAGATGAGACCAAAATAGAAGTTTTTGGTCTTAATTCATCTTGCTGTGTTTGGAGGACGAAGAATGATGAGTACCATCACAAAAACACCATCCCTACTGTGAAGCATGGGGGTGGAAGCATCATGCTTTGGTGGTGTTTTTCTGCACATGGGACAGGACGACTGCACTGTATTAAGGAGAGGATGACCGGGGCCATGTATTGTGAGATTTTGGGGAACAACCTCCTTCCCTCAGTTAGAGCATTGAAGATGGGTCGTGGCTGGGTCTTTCCATGACAATGACCCAAAGCACACAGCCAGGATAACCAAGGAGTGGCTCCGTAAGAAGCATATCAAGGTTCTGGAGTGGCCTAGCCAGTCTCCAGACCTAAACCCTATAGAAAATCTTTGGAGGGAGCTCAAACTCCGTGTTTCTCAGCGACAGCCTAGAAACCTGGCTGATCTGGAGAAGGTCTGTGTGGAGGAATGGGCCAAAACCCCTGCTGCAGTGTGTGCAAACCTGGTGATAAACTACAGGAAACGTTTGACCTCTGTAATTGCAAACAAAGGCTACTGTACCAAATATTAACATTGATTTTCACAGGTGTTCAAATACTTATTTGCAGCAGTAACACACAAATAAATTATTAAAAAAATCATACATTGTAATTTCTGGATTTTTTTTTTAGATTATGTCTCTCACAGTGGACATGCATCTAAGATAAAAATTTCAGACCCCTCCATGATTTCTAAGTGGGAGAACTTGCAAAGTCGCAAGGTGTTCAAATACTTATTTTCCTCACTGTACGTATAGTGTTGAATATTTTATGTGTCTTTGTATAAGTGACCAGACTATGAGCTAGCCTGCAGGAAGGAGTGATGTGTGACTGCCCTTGTTCAGATATAGGTGGTGTCTTTTTGAATGCCAGTTCTTGGAAGCTCTTGCTACCGAGACACTCATGAATCATTAATAACTCTTTTATGCAAAGTAACTGAATCTATAAAAGAACAAACAGTTTCTTGATTTAGCTTGTGAGAAGTGGCTCTTAGGCTGTAAATTAGATTATGATTAAGAAGAAAAGATGTTTTCTGAGTATGTATTGTAGTGTATATGTGTATGTTTATAAGAGGGAGAGTGAGAAAGGCAGAAGGGGAGGGAGAGAGTCTTATCATCATAGAGTGGGTGCAGAAGTGACACTTGAGTCAAGCAGAAGGCACTTTTCATCACCACACACTCAGGGTCACACGTCCAGCTAGTGGAGCCACACTGTGTGTGTGGAATGAAGATTAAAGTGAGTTACTGAACATGTGTGTGTGTTTGTGTGTGTACACGGCTGCCTGAAGTGTGAAGAATGTGAGAAAGCTAGACAGCTAGTTATTTCATTAAACCTCCACCTCTACATGGGGAAAATCTGTGTGGTATCTTTAGAGAGAGAGAGAAAGAGAGAGATGGTCCTCCTGGGGTCTAGTGTGTTGTGACTGAGTGAGATGAGTGCAGAAGCAGAGTGGCAGTACTGTCCCTATTGAACTTGCTGCCAGGTTAGGCCATATGCCACCCTTTGTATTCTGGGTCAAACACTCCGGTGCATAATAACATGAAAATCAAAATAGTGTAAAGCGCAATTTAAGCTGGATTTGTTTTACCTGGGGAAACACTATAACTTTGTTATTAATGACAAGACCTGTGATTTATTCTGCAGTTTTAGTCCGCAGTTTTCAATAATTGTAAGTCTTGTAATAAACCAGGAGCAAATTTGCCTCTGCAATTTGCTGAGCCTGGAGATCCCTCAGTAATAGTAATGCTAGCCCAGTTCTAACTGACCTGGTTGTAATGTAAACAAACAAAACCTGCTAATATGCATGGCTATGTTATACCAGGTTTATGGCTTTTCTATTCAGGGTATCTGTGCTAAATTGGGGACGTTGCCCAGATACTTTACAATGTACATATCATCAAGTCACATTCTTTACTGTCCTGGTAAAACATCCACTGTGAATGTGAATGTCATGTGCAAACCTAGTTCATGAATAGTTAGCATTTAGTCTAGATCAGGATCATCCCATGTCTAGTAGTATGAGACGCTTCTCTGTTAATTAAAAACCTTTATACTCATCTCATTATTTTCTTTACAATGTGACTGTATCCTGCTGTTAGTCAGTACTGTACTATTGACTGCTGTTTTCATCCACAGCTCTGATATCTGCTGGCTGCTGCACTACGTCCTGTAGAAGTGTCAAGCTTTGGGAAAGGTAAGACCAAAACAATGGTGCAATTCAGTGTCGGAAGATGAATATCTCTAATACTGTTTACTTTGTAAATATGAAAACCACATCAAAGTTCTGCAGTTTTATTAGAAAAAGATTCTGGCAGGCACAAAAAATTACACAAATATAGAAATATAGAGATTATAGGGATTAGGCTAAGATCAGTCTCATCATTTGATTGCATATATGTTCAGTTCAAAAGTTTAAATTATTTTAAACATTTTTTTAAAAGCACAAATCAGATGGCAAGTCCTGCAGCCTCAGATATTTATCTAGAACTGTACTAAATGGATATGGCATGGGGGTATTTGATGACAAGCCTACTGCATGTGTCTAAAAGAAAGGAGACAGCAAACAGATAATGAGTCAGAGCAGGTGTGCACGTGTGTGTACTAATTATGAATGTGAGCTCAGCAAAATCAAGAAAGTAAACCTGTCTAATGCTTCCTTGTGGGTTGAATTATTCTGCCATTAAGTTTGCTTCATCATTAAATATTAACTTCTTTTCACATGGCCTCTTCTGCTGGGAGCGCATTCAAGAGAAGGGGCAGGAGTGAGATGACCCAACAGTCCTGGGAGATAATATTAATGCTCACATATATTCAAACTCACACAGAAAGCTGGACAGTATGACAACATTTGTCATTATCATGATGAATTACATCACAATATGTCAAAATATGCTTTTGTGAACATGTTCTGGGTATAATTGGTACTGCAAAACCACTTACCAACTGCATGTTTGATTACCAAGAAAGCATAATCCTGTTTAATTGAGTTTAGAGCAGCACAGAGTGTGAAATGTTGATCGCCAATAACTGAATTAATAGTTTTAATGATATTTTTAAATCATGAGCTTACTTTGTTCTAACTTATCAGGCATTAGAAGTATCCTAATATGACATTTTGCCATATCGGCCACGTCTACTCTCATATAAAGTGTACACAGAGGTTGGGGGCGGGGGGTTAGCATCTGATTTTTAAGCCTACTGAAAAATGCAGTGTGTGACACAAATAAATAGAAATCATCATAGTTTTTAATAGTAGTTTTTAAACGTGACACTACTAGTGTGTTTTGGGTCTGTGTGTCAAAATATTTTGATATACAGTTGTTTACCATAAAAATGTCTTTTAAGTATCTTTTAAGTGTTTTTGAGGTTTACCTTCATAATTCAATAGTACAACATACCCTGTGTTTTTCTATTGAGATAAAATGGCCTTTGTCCACTCTTTATGCTCAGGACACTCTTAGCCTTTCCGTCCATCTATTGCCATGAGAAAAGTATGAATTAAAACCAGAATATCTCATTACTGCATGACTGAATTTCATGATCTATGGCTGGATGAAATGAATGAGTACAGTGGAGATTTTAGTGGGCCTTAAATAATGTGTCTGTCCTTTGCTAGTCAAATAATGGTTCATAGAGTTTTTATAGTTTTGTAGAGTTTTGCTTCAATAGCCATGGTGCAATGCTTTTGAGAAGCAACACACATTACAGTTTTGACTAGCTGCATAAAGTATATTGATATACAGTGTTGCTTATATTTATACTCACAGCTTGCTGCGTGTAAAAGTTGTGAATTATGAAGCTATAAATAAAGAGCAGAGTTATGAAAATTTTGTCACGCTTTATGCATTTATGCACCATGTTTAGTGATTTGATAGGTTATGCTGTGAGAAATGAGGTGAGGCAAGGGCCCCATTCATTATTTTTTTAGCAGGCCCGACAAGTTGCATCTCATATGAAATATATGAAATATACATCCATACACTTGGGTGTGTGCATGCCCATCCACGGAATATATGCAGTTAAAAGATTATGCTGTCACAACAAAACCATGAATTTCTGAAATGTTAGCTTTATAGTGGGGAAAATAAAGTTTTTAAACTTTTTGTATGTTAATAAAACAAGATCTTATTCCAGGTAATTTTGGACCATTTCTATTTGTTCATTTCTTATGAAATATTCTAATATATTTGACATTACAGTGACAGTTGTCCAGTGGACTAGAGAAGGGTTTATGCTATGCCAAATGCTTATCAGCCCAATCTTTTTACTCTGCAGCTTTGATGCCTCCTGACCCTTGCCTTGATTTGATCCAGTGGTGGGTTCCTGGCCTTGAGAGAGGAGCCCAGATCTCTGGTGTCTAATGCACTGGGTGAGAGAAAAGGAGTGGATCAGAGGGAGACGGTGAAGAAAAAGGAGAAGGAAATTGTGCAGCAGCCAGTGTCTTGTGTCTTCTCCACCCCATGCTGGTTTCAGCTCTCCTGTGTCCCCTGTTAGAGCCCAGCACATCCAAGAGGGATTCTTTAGGAGGGAGAAGACGAAACCCCACCCAAATGGAATTCTGTAATAGGAGATGAAAGATGCTCTCTATGTTGCCAACAAAATAGACCTACCTCCTTTAAAAGAAAGCAGATGAAACTTAACAGGAAAGTATGAAATGGGATTCAGAGGCTATCACCCCTTTTGTTTACAGATGCCATACACAACCACATATGAGCAAGCACTAATAAGAGTGAACATTTTTCCAGTTGGATCCACTAATAAAGTTTAATTGGAGATATTGTGCATCACAGGAAATTAAAAAAAAGAGAGAGAAGTATTGTCATAGCAATCACTGCCTTGCTACCATTAAGAGCTTTGTGGTGACCATCAATTAATTATGACCATAATATAAGCTACAAATATTTGTATGTTGAGCAGTCTGTGCTGACCAATTATCATTAGGAGAGGAGATGGTACATCCAAATGGCTCCTTTCTGTCATCGAATAATGGTTGCTTATTAACCATGTGGTAAATGAAGTGCTGTCTGATCTGATGCTTTTTGGAAGCACAAAGCCAGCCTTAAATGCACCCTGTACCCTCTTAGTCTGTTTTAGTGGACCATTAGTGGACCAAAGGGGCAAATACGAAAGACTTACTAACATTCTCTGAAAAACCACAAGCTCCCAATTTGTCCGCACTTCAAATACCATCATGCCTTGCTTCGACCCAGGTGTTTCTGTGAATCCCTTCCTTATAGACAATGACAACAGAATAAGTGCACACACACATATACAGACAAACAAAAACATGCACACATGCTACATTTAGCTTCATTTGAGAACTGGATAGCATACATTCATGCACTTACGTAACGCAGACATTTTTGGTAGCCCTTTATTTATTAGGCCTAGATCACAAATCCTGTGCGCCAACCATCGATCCTCCTGTATAATTCAGTATTACATACAGTAAAAGCTACTTTGTAACCTCTTTAACCTGTGATCTTTTTTTTATTTTTGTTGACAGATTATATGAGACAGAACCATATTAATATATGAAACTTTTATGTTTTTAAAAAGTAAAGAGTAGTTTATCTGCTTAGTTTTTTAAATATGATAACTATAATTATTATTTTTGACGTACTGGTATTATATATATATATGAATATATATATATATATATGAATATATATATATATATATATATATATATATATATATATATATATATATATATATATATATATATATATATGATTATTATACTGAGAGATCTGTATGTATAATAAAGAGTGTCTTCTTTATGTAAAAGACTTTATTGGGGTGACTCTTATTATTATGCCGTTCTAAAGGAAAGGTGCTGCATATTATTGTCTGCGTGGTGGAATATAAAAAATACAATCATCAGATGCATGTTTTCTGAACATGTGTTAGACATAATACACCTGTACATTAGTTAGATGTGTTACAGTGGTCTTATAAGTGCATTGGCTATTTAAGATTCAGCGATACGATCTTTAAAAAAAATGATAAATAAGACACTAAGAATGGCTACAACAGACTTAATGCACACATTCTTAATCACAGGGCTTCTAATGGGTGGCGGTGTTATGATTCAAAAACACATATAACACATTATATACACATCTGAAATTTGGACAGTAAGACTTGTGTTGTTTTCACAACTTGACGAAATGAAAAACGACAAAATTGGAGGTACAAAGTTTTATCTTGTCAGAGATGATCAGTAAAACATACAACATGCCTCTACATTCTGCTATACTGCATTTACTAGCATGTTGAAATTGTCTGATCGAGTGTGTGTCCTGAACAGGAAGTACAAACCAGTAGGTGCTCTTCACTTATTGACTCAGGGACAGTGCAGTCTCTTAATACATCCACAAGGTAGCAATCAATTTCCTACTGTAGCAGCCACCCTGTTATGTATGATATTAAGAGTGGAAACATATTGATCACATTCTGGCCAACTGCCCAAGAATGAGCCTGTACATTATGTATTAATTCAGAGTGTAGTTGCTCAAATAGGTACAATAGGTTGAAGCATGATTCTTACAACAGCCACCTTCAGTTGTGTGACTGCTGCACTGAAATAAAGAGTGTCAAGGGCTGGCATGCTTGTAGAGTACGGAGCATGTGTTTATCCGGAGGGGTTGAAGGATGTGTGTGTGTGTGTGTGTGTGTGTGTAAGGACTATAAATGTGCTCAAGTGTTCTGCTACAGTAGGTAGGTAAGTATATCAGCCAGAAGGTAAGGGCCGAAGTGCAGCAGCATGCTTGCTCTGATTAAGATGCATGATTTTTAAGGGCACCCGACCACACACACCATGCACTTGCAAACAAGTAAGTATTCATCTATATATGCGCACACAAACACACAGTGTTCTAATGTCTTTATATTTTGTTTCCACTGCAATGCAGCACGCACTGAAGTCCTGCTGTGAGCTGGCCTGTGTGCCAGCCTGACCAAAAACATCCAATCCATCAAAACAACCATCAGACCAAGGGGAACCTGGAGGCCTATAAATATCTCTCTCTCTCTCTCTCTCTCTCTCATTTCAGACTGCACCTCCAGATCTGCACCAATCAATGGGATAATGTTTCATAGTGGATGTAGATATAACCGAGTGTTTAGGGCGTGGATTGAGGGTTGCTGAGAAGCAGAATGACTCCATGCAGGGAAAGAAATAAAGTCTTAAAAATGCAGTGTTGTTCAAAGACAAATATATAGGAAATGCTGAGCTGGAGGAATGCAGTATACTGTGTTTGCATTCTGCTGGGCTGTGTGCCAGTGCTGCAAGAGGCATTTGCCATGGAATAAAGCAAAAAAGCTCATTATCTCTCAGTTATTTATATGAGAATACAACATAATTATTTTATGGTGGCTTTGATTTATGCTGATACCTAAGTCAGTGCATACTTAATACCTTGGAATCTTATCAAGACAGAGATATGGGCATGACTGTAAAAGAAGATCCCTGACTAGACAATTTTAGCAGTTTGCCATTATCCGAAAAAAGGAAGCTTTGGTTTGAGTGCATTGCTTCACAAGCTACCATTTAATTAGCTTGGTTTTGTGTTTGAGCCCATGACTTCACAAAATCAGGCTTGTTAAACGATAGTCTGTGTTTGAGCTCATCACTTCACACATTCTCATTTAAAAAGCCTGGTTTTGGGTTTGTGCTCATCACTTCACATGCTATCGTTTAATAAGCCTGGTTTTGTGTTTGAGCTCACTTCACAGGCTAAGTGATCAAAATCAGACTTGCCTCACAGTGAAGGCTGCAGAAGACATAGGAGACCTTTAGTGTTCACTCAGGCATAATGAGTGATTTGAGCATTTGAGCATTTGAGATGGAGTAAACTGACTGTACTGACATATTACAGCTTACTGCCATAAGCAATGTAACCTGTTTAAATCTTATATTCAAAACCTTAAACTTTTGGCACTTGTGCTCAATCTGTCCCTCATCCCTTCAGGAGTTAATCTAATAAACATCAATTGATGACTGAAAAGTAATGGAATGGCCTGTAAGATGGCATCAGTAATTTCCCAAGGGCAAATGGTGAAGTTGATGAGGACATGTTAAAATGAGTATTGATGGTGCACTCGTCTCTTCGCATTTTATTGTTGAATAAGACTATAGTCTCAGGTTTGAGCTTGTGTCTTCACTTGCTATCGTTAAAAAGCCTGAATTTGTACTTAAAATGATCTCTATACATGATATCGCTTAATAATAAGCCTAGTTTTGAGATTTAGCTCATCTCTTCACATGCTGTTGTTCAGTAAGTCCTACCTAATGTTTGAGACCTGCATCCTCATTCCTAATCTGAAGACTTACATTAACATAGAGCAACAAATACCAACATCATAGTCGGTATCTGAGGGGGATTGAAAGGTCTTATAAGCAGGTATTGTTTTGTGTGTGAAAGAAATTGAGAGGAATGGAACCTGCATGAAAGTCATCCTTAGTTCTAAAGGTTCAGCGACACCATTCTCAGCTTCAACATGAAAGCAATTACAGCCATATCAAGAGATTTGAACAGCTTGTTGAAGAGTAGGTGGCATTAGATCCTCCCTGGTTGCCAGAATATGGTGTTTAAAAGCATGTAACCATCCCTATAGACTTTGACAAGAGTCATCTTTGTGCCCCTTATACCTCCTCTGACCTTTAGCAGGAAGCAGTCTGGGAGTTAATGAGAGCCAGAGGCTATGCTACCTCAAGCAATGACTGACTGGTCATGTGAGGAATTTACGGCCTGTGGTTTTCCAGTGCATTACACCTCTGCATCAATAATGCATCCGCTTCATCTCTTCTGCTCCACTCTTCCTCTTTCTGTCATTATCTGATGGACTGATTTGATGATCGAATGCCCCTGGGAAACCCAGGCATGATGTTAAAGCAATGGAGCACCCATCCCCCTCGGATAGGTAGAAGAGTGAGAGCGTGTATCTGTCTGTGCGTGTGTGCGGCACAGACTGTCGCTTAGCTTTATGGATCGCGACAGCTCCAGAGTGTGCGACAGCAAGAGGGGTTCATGTGAGAGGACACTGGCACTGCCTCTTGGAGACTCGTCTCCATGGTGACACATGCAGACTTTCACTTCTGCTCTTAACCTCCACCCATCATTCCATCATTCCATCACTACTCACTCCACACCCGCTGTAGAACTCTTAACCACTCCAACTTCCTTAGCAAACAAAGACAGATTTTTTTTAACCTGTGTTGCATGTTAGGTTTGTCATGACCATGATATTTTAGCTGACAATGAATTGCTATATAAATAATTGCAATGTTCAATTTTTGTCAGTCTTTTTTGTCCATTGTATGCGACTATTAAATTACAAGCCTAAAGTGTCCAAATTGGTTGGTTAGCTTGATTATCTTGTTTTGTAGTTGTCATTACCTAGTAGCTCCCAAACAAACACTACTCACTGCCGTCCCCTAAATGCACAAAGTCAGACCATAGAACATTTATTATTATCAGAAGACACATGAAGCCTGAATAAATGTGTTTTCTGTACACTCATCTCATGTTTTGTTTGTTATGATGTAAACACAGGATTATGGAAGCTACCAATTGTAATTGCAGTCAACTTAAAGCTACACTGTGTATGTTTTGGGATGTCTTTGGTGGAAATATGTAAACTAGCAATGTGTGGAAGAACATTTGTAATGCTGATGGTGCTTCAGGATCCCTTCCCTGAGCAGATGAAACTGATAATTGTGAGTGTGTTTTAGAGTGTTCAGGGTGAACTCAGCCAAAACTTGGGGAAATATGTGTAAGTGAATTATCTACTGTTGCCATCAGTGATTTTGCATTTCAGACCTAAATATCAAGCCAGACACTAAAAAGCCAGGCTGATAAAAAGGACTTATTACAATTTTGAGAAGCTTAGTTAAAAATAGAGTGGGTGGTACCTCTCTGTTTGCTTATACATAGAGTGCTGAAACTTAGTTGATCCTGTAATCTCATTTACAAGATTAGAAAAGCACAGCTGTGGTTGTGCTTTCTTTAGGAAGTTATTTCTTTTTGATGCTAATCTTTGACATGTGACAAAGTGTTGCAAAACCACAAGTGAGAAAATAGCCCGGGAATTTCACACACTTTTAAATGGAAACTCCTCTTGAGCAGCCAGTGAGTTGTGTCTGATTCAGCAGACAAGGTAGCAGACAAGGTATTTATGCTGCACCACATCTCCAGTATAAAACTAATGATCTTTTCATATGTGAATGTGTTGAGGATGCGCTGGCAGTGCTGGGAGGAACTTTGTGTCTGAGATTGGGCCGATTTTCTGGACGCAGCTGTTCTTGCTATTGATTTCCGTTCTTAACACCCATCCTTGTCATTCAGTCTCACAGCTCCTGCAGTGCCATCCCATGTGTCACAATATATTTGGCTCTCATATTAGGAAAAATGCTGACAATATTACTCTGCTTATTCTTTCTCAGCTCCATTTACCCAACTCCATTCGCTCTGTAAATCTAAATGTTGCCTTTCCATTTGTTGCCTTTCCATTCTCCTCCCTCATCTTAGTTTGTTACAATATTAAATGGGAATTTTGTAAGGGTTTGACACAGTACTGCATGTCCCCCAAAATTAACTTTGACAGAAATAAAGCATCTGAGTTATGCTCCTTATTAACTCCTCATTTACAGATTACCCTTGCTCTGCAATAAAGCCATCAGCATGTACTGTACTGCAATTACCATGGCATGGAGATAATGGCACTAAGTAATATCATGTCTCTCATCTCTGCTCTGCTCAGTTCCACAAGTCAAGCATCACTCACACATATAGTTCAGTTCTTTGTGTAAATGACTGTTTTTGAAGCATTACAGAATAACCACTGATAGAGCATAATGAAATCTAATTATATTGGCATAAAGTTGTGAGCCCACTTGAAGATCCTTTAGACCAGTGAGAAAAATTAAGGGCATTCTAGTCCTTCAGAGAAGGCATGAAGATTTCAGTGAAATTATGAAACATGTCTGTAATTTTTAGTTCATTTTTGTTTAACAGAATTATCATGCATGGTATATTTAAACTCTGCAAGCATTGTTTTCATGGAAAAATATTCAAAAAAGTTTTGTGTGTGTGTGTGTGTGTGTGTGTGTGTGGCATCTGGATAGATACAGCCAAGCTTGCTATTTCATTGGTTAGGACTTTAGGAGCTGAACAAAAGGCCTGAAGTGTCAAATTAACCACTAACACACTTTCATTGGTTGGGACTTCAGGAGCTGGAGAAAAGACCTGAAATGTCAGTTTAACCAATAACACACTTAGAAACTGAAATATGGAATCAACCAATCATGTGTTGATTATCCAGTGGGACCAACTTTGTGAGACAAGTGTCACTCTAGGCCTTCTGGACTTCCTAACTACATCACTGACTGTGAAAATTTATTTAAGTCAGATGCAAGAAATGAAAATCAGCTTCAGCACCAGGGCTTTTTACTAAAAGATTCATTAACTCTTATTTCACATCGGCAGCAACGCAGCACAACAAAGCGGCCAAAAGTCAATCATATTGAATAAGACCCAGTGACACTGAGCGATGTATAGCAGCATGACAACAACCAATGCAAAGCAAGCGACCAGTGCAATGCGAAGAAGTTCAGCTCTGCTCAACTTTATGCATATAAGCAGTGATGTGGGGTGACAATAACCAATCAGAAAAGATGTTCTCACTTCCTCTGGTAAAACGCTATGCTGACCTTGGTCTCCACTGAAGATTTGTTCTGATGCGTTAACTTGAAAATACTGGGCAAGCGGATTGCAGTGGTGTGCGTTTTCTGTGCTGTATGAAGGCTGTGTTTATATACTGGGATCTAAATAAAGAACCATGTGTGGTAGAAGAAAATATCTGCTGATTTTGTAAAAAACATAAGAATGAAACTTTAGTATAGTGATAGCATACCCTCATTGTGAACTGAGCTTACATTACAGGGCATAACTAACATTATTTTGTTCAATGGATGATGAAACATTTTCTGAGTCTAGTAAGCATTTCTGCTTGGCTGGAGTACACTGAGCAATTTTATTACCAGCTGTGCGCATAAACAGCTAAGGTAAAATATATGTTAGTATGTCTCTTACAAGCTTTAAATGTCTGTTTTAGTCTAGAACAACCAAATTGTGCTAACATACTACTGGAATTGCATATGGGTGCTAGCAGAAATTTACATCATGCACTATCAGAAAAATAGTGCTGTTTCGGAAAATAAGATATAAAAGCCTTGAGTTAAGACATGATGTGTAGAGCTAATATGATTTAATATATATATAATTGCAACAGAATATGGTAATGTTCTCTACTTAACAGAACTGAAGACATACCCCTGAGGGTTCCACTCCAGTGATGTTAGGGATACTACCCCAGTGATAGTACCTTTTTTTCTGAAAGTATGGGGATGTTATTCCCAGTGCTGGTCTGTTTTGACAGCCCACACTGAAGGCCAAGCTCTAATATTCAAGGTTTGCTAATGCTCTACATTCTTAAAAAAATGGTACTTCAAGGGTTCTTTAGTAAAGGCTATGGTTCTACACAGAATGCATTAATGCATGGTCAAATGACTCTTCTCTATAATGGAAATCTAGCTGTGTGTGATTTTTTAAGGAACCCTTAAAAAATGGTTTGGCATCACACCAAAAAGGGTTCCACCATTGTGATGAGTCACAGAACCCTTTTCAGTACTTTATAGAGCCCTTTTTGCTAAGAGTGTCCACCAACAGGAAAGCATACTACAGTCCTTATTCCAAGGAATGCAGCACTTCTTAAGCTTGAACCCTGAATAATGACCTCCAATCTGATTTTGTAAATCACATTAAAGAAGCTTAATGTGAAATCTAAACTGAATGGCGAAAAACTTTCCCACGGAGCCTGCGGCATGTGAATCAGTCAGCCTAGTGAGGAAGGGCACACATACACACACGCACATGCACACAAATAATAACACAGCATCTCATACCCCCAACCACCAGCCAGCTGAGCTCATTTTGAATATGGCTAAACTCCAGGGGTGTGCATGTGTGTGTATGTGTGTGTGTGTGTATGCATGCATGCGCACTAGGGACTTGTGTGTGTAGAGGACTCTCTCTGGGACAGAAGTGGTGCAGTCTGGAGCACCTGGGGCCTTGTCTCTCCCCATCCGGTGCCCAGAGCAGAGTGCACCCAGCTGGGGCAGTGCGTGCCAGTGGACAGGGCTGGGCTGCAGGCCAAGAAGATACAGAGAAGCTGAACCCAAATGAGGAAGTCAACAAAACACTACTCATCCTTACTGTCAATCATATTATGACATCATCTCCTGCACATGGCAAGGCGGGCTTCTGATTGGAACAGAGAGCAAGTCAAAGAGTTGGCCTTGGTGTGGGTATGAGGAAGGTGAAAGCATGCGTCATCACTGGCTCACATGCTAGAGTTGCTGCCAAAAGCATGTGGAGAGCTTTTACTGGAAGCAGTCCTGGTGAATTACCACAAGATCCAGAGGTGAAAGAGTTGAAAACAGTTGAACAGAGAGAAAGATGAGGGCAAATAAGACACGATTTACAATAAAAATTCACTTTACTATTCTTATGCTATTATTTCGACATACTCTTAGGTCACTAAATGGTTCTTGGCTTGGTTATATGGTTCTGGGAACACCCTTTAGTCAGTGTAGAATCTTTGCATTTATGGAACTTTAAAAAGCCTCATCACACTCTCAGAAAAAAATATCTTTTAAATAACCATCCAGTGAAAGCTTATGTGTGTCACCAAACCAAAGAACATTTTTGGCACCCTTATTTTCTTTAGAGTGTAAATCTGTGAGGAAAATAATCTAGATTTTTAGTCTTTTCCATTTTAGCCACCTGGACTTTTCTGCTTAACTTCCTATGCTGTTAGATGCTAAATCCAAGAAGCTCCACTGCATGTCTAAATACTCTGTGTTTTCCACTTTCCAAGTACAAGCCAAACAAATGAATGCATATTTAATTATTTTCCTGTTGCAATGCAAATGTGTGTGTTAATATGTTTTACTTCTGTCGTCAGTTAATTTCAGTTCATAGATACTGGACTGCTTTGTGGGATTGTAGCTGGAGGGAGTTCTTGGGCTATTTATACTGCCTTTAGCCATGTGCAAATGCAGTGGTGATTTTTTTTATCACAGTCATCACTAGGAAATAATGATGAAGAACTTAATCAGTTCACAGTTAACAAGCGTGTATCAGTCCACTGGCTTGATAAAGTCAGCAAACAGATGACTATATGCCACTGCTGGTCCACTCTCAGACAACCCAAATTATTGTCTTGCATACAATGTTCAACAAGAATTTAATGTCCTTAAACAGATCTAAATGTACATTATCTTTTATTGGGATATAAATATTGGGAAGCTAAGAAAAAATGACAAACCCCTGAGAGAAAAAATGATTGACTAGGCTAAATATAAAATCATTTATTTGAACATTTTGTTGCTGATACAGTGCTAGATTCAAATTATTTACTAAACTAACTGATAAGGGCTAAGAAAAGAAGGAAACATCAGTCCACTGGGCTGTGAGAGGAAAATGAATGATTAAAAGTGTCATTTTGTCTACTACTCAACAACAAGCGGGCCACCTGGAAATCTCTGAGCGAAAAAGCCAGTGGTCTGCCGGCTTTGCCTTCAGCGGGCCAGCAGTGGCATAACATTCTCTTCCTGTCTGAGTTGTTATTGAAGTCACCTCATTTCATATTCCAGTTCTTTATCTCTCTGTGTTCTATATTTTTTTATGTATTTTCAATACTACATTCATAATGCCTCCTACAATGTCAATGTTCACTTCCCCTTCAGTGCTGAACTGACAGCTTTGTGTTGATTTCTATCCTTTGGTTTTGTTTTCATATCAAAGAGGTGGGATTTACCTTTAAAAGTTCAGTTTGTTAGTAATTTTCTTTGTTCAGAGCAATGATCAACAGGCCTCTAACTCTAAAAATGAAAAATTCTGGGTCTAAAGGGTTAAAAATACTTTTAACTTGAGCATGGGTGTAGGCTATTCTGCCCATCTCAACTTAAAATGCAGTCCTAGTATTCAGTTATTAATCTTAAAATGTATTTTCACTTCAATACTGTATTCAATGTCTACTATGAAACTATGTATGTTATGTAGTTATGAGAGTGAGGAATTGAACTTCAGAACTATGTACGGACCATTTAACCCTAGGTTAAAATATTTCAGATCAGCTTTCACCTGTGGCTCACTGGATCCAGTTTTGCATTGTACAGTCAACATAGCGACAGCAGAAACACACACACTCTAACCAAAACTCACACCAAATGCACATAGAAAAGGCTGGCTTCATCTCTGTGGAATAGCAAAAATAATCTGCCTGCTTTCACCATCTGTTGGCCCTTCAGAAGTGCAGCTGGATTAAACATATTAGAGTGAGTTGGAGTCCTCACATATTACCCCTGAGCAACACCAGGGTCTTCATCATCATCTCTATTCCCTCAGGTATTGTATACCACAACAGAGTGCACACTAGTGACACATGTGCCCCAGCATAGGCACATGCTCACTGTGTCTCATACACTCACTCTGTCTTTCTCTCCTCCTTCTCTCTGTACATTTACTCACGTATATAGCACATGCACATCCATGCGCCATACAAGTGATGGAATGCTTGAGCCCCAGTTGGTAACCATGGGAAACAGCAGCGGCATTACATCGCTCTGCCTGATGTGAGACAATAGGATGGATGCTGTTCTCTTTAGCATATTCTATCACGGATGTCCTGAAAGTATTCCCTGCTCAGATCCATGCAATGACATCAGGTAAATGGAATCTTGCCCGAACAAGTCTCAGCTTGGTAGCTTGGCCCGCAGAAGAAAAGACAGTACCAGGGCTTCATTGCTTTCTCATCCCTCAGTGCTAGCAGTGCTACTACCCAGCAGAAGATAATCTCATTTGTTTCCCACATAGACGGACAGAAAAGAGAGAGAGAGAGAGAGAGAGAGAGAGAGAGAGAGAAAGGTGGGTGGGGGGTTGCAATAAAGAACACTGAGTCTCCAGCAAAGCCGAAAGAGCCATACAGATAAAATAAGATCAACCAAAATAATGCCATTAAGATTATGATGGATGGTTCTACTCTCATAATGCCAGCCAAGAGCTTATAGACCACAGTGGTGTGAAGACTGTGTTCTTGCAATCAGCTCGGAAGGGAATAGAAAATCAGATTGAAGCATACTGCAAGTGTACAGTGTGTTCAGCTTCCTTGATCATGGCCACAAACATTACCCCCATCACCACAGGTGTCAGATCTCATCACTGCACATTACTCATACATTCAAAGGTTCACATTGTTTGGTCTGAATTAAGGAATCCACATGGGTTCCTATACATGATCATGAATCTGAAGGCATATCTAATTATTATATTTTGAAAGTGTTTTGACAGGATGTCTCCATCTTTAATCAGTTTATGCATTTTCGTAAAGGGGGAGCACGATGCCACGCAGAGATGAAAGCAACATAATACAGTGAGCTTCTGAATATTTCACATGTCTAGGCTCCAGCCCCTTAAATCTCCAGTCTGCAGCTGTGGTGCATAATTAATATGAAGCCTATTTAACTGGATTTAAACATTTAAAAGCCTGACACTCCCCCTCGTGTTTTGGGGTGAAACGATGGGATATCAATAGACATGCAGCTGGCTAACTGAAAGATGCTCTCCAGGCTGAGGCAAAGTGGAGTGGATGCAGGAATAGGATCACATAGAGGACCTCAAGGGCTTCCTCATCTTTCTGCAGTTGATGAGACTTCAGGTTTGACCCCTGTCATTTATACTGGTCTGACAGTACTGGAGTAGCAAGACATTCTGCTGGACAGAAGAAGAGCAGGCGCAACTTTGATCTTTAAGTAACCAAAAATTATTTAAATCTGGTGGAATCAACACTATACCACATTTAGGTTCCACCTGTCTACTGGGTAGATGAACCAACAGCAGGATAAGCCTCAATTTGGCTAAATGCCCAATCCCATTTTATCTCTTTATCCCCACGACTTAGCCTGCCACCCTTAGCCCTCCATCTTGTGCTTTCATGCCTAGGGGTAGGGTGTCCCAATTTTTGTTGAGATAGGGGGGTAGGGCAAAGTTTTAGATCTACATGGCCCTCCAAACGGAGGTATTTCAGAGATGCACTCCAAACAGAGTGTTATGAGAAAAAAAGAAAAACCAGCAAGATGGCTACACAAGTGACCAAAGAATCACACAAATGTAAATATTTTCTCCATTAAAAAATTACGATAACATTGCATTATCTTTGTTCACTGTCATTTTGATGTATTATGGTCCTTTTCTTCATAACAAGCATAAAAATAGCTGGGTATGCTAATAACTTGGTAGCTAGCTAAATTACCCATTCCACCTTATATTGTCCACCAGTGCTGACTCCTGAAATGTCACAATGGAACTGCCGCTCCATTTAAGGTGGAACAGGAAAATTCAAACAAGAAGTTGGCAAATAGCTGACTTCAGCTTTATATCACCAAAGAATTAGGGCTGGGCAAAATTCAATTATTATCTTATCCCCCTCTTTGAAACTATACAATACCCTAAATTTAACGGAAGCCCAGCAGCAAGGTTGCTGAACTTTACCCTCCTCTGCTATCACTGTAGACTGGCAGGGTCGGCTACAGAGCACTGCTAGTAGCCTGTAAATGAAGTAATGTTCTTATTTTGTTTGAGGATCCCATTTCGTAGGGGAATATTTCAACCACGACCTTTTGTAACCTTAGTTCCAAGGGTCAAGGTGACATTTGAAAACAACGGGTAGAGGTAAAAATGAGAAATGGGACCTAAGTAATTTGCTCAGCAGGACCCTTGTACCCATCATCTAGAATCAAAGCCATAGACCGCTGAGTCAAAGCCATATTCCATTTGAGTTGAGATGATGCTAAGCAAAAGCAGCTATAGTAACACTACTACACAAAAGTCATTTGTATGAACAATTCTATGAACATGACATGATATTTGGTGTAAGTAAACATATAATAAAGACTCATTTAATGACAGATCTAGTTGCAATTTAAACAGAGTAATGTAAAAATTATTCTAAGTGGCAGAGGACAAATATATTTTGATATTTGTTTGATTATGTCTTCAAGAAGGAGTTTTTTCATTTGGGCATGCAGATCAGACAGTGAATGGAAGACAAATGTTTGGGTAAGATTTCAATTTGGGCCAGTGTTGGACCCCATGAGCCAGACTGATTGGAAGTCAGCAGTAAATGAATAAGTGTTTGTTTGCATCGCCAGACAAACAGGTAATGAGATTTTAGTGGTGACGAATGATTTAAGGCACAGTGCAGTTGAGTATGAGTGAAGAGAGAAACAGAGAGTGATGGAGAGATATAGAACGATTTAGTGGCTCCTGATAGGGAGTGGTCAGCCTGTTTCTGCCATTAAATAGAAAAAACTTCATTTCACATGCTGAATGATGCTGGATATACTAAGAAGTTTCTCTGCATTTTTTGCATTTATCTTGAGAATTCCGCACTCGTGTATTTTCTGAGACCTGTCCAGGATGTATCCTGCCTTCCGGCCAATGACCGCTGGGATAGGCTCCAGCATCCACCCCACCCCCCCAACCCCCCTGACCCTGAGGGAGAAACGGCTTAGAAAATGTATATGTGTGTGTGTGTGTGTGTGTGTGTGTGTGTGTGTGTGTGTGTGTGTGTGTGTGAATCAATGTTATTATTCCTTTTCAGTTTTTTTCTACTTATATTTATTTCTATTTATTTATTTTAATAAAGTGACAGTATTTTACTTCAGTGTGGGTTTAGATTACACTTTAGGCCTAGAAATGGAAAAACAGAGCACATAGAACTGCTGTGTAGATTTCTTTTTTCTAAGTAAAACTCTTTATTTTAAAAGTTGCAACAACCGAGGCAAAAGATGGTTTAAAGCAGAAGAGCACAGCCTGTACAATGTGAAAGACTAACTTCTGTTCAAAGTTGTGCAGTAAACAGTTCCTTCTGTCAGCACCATGTCCTACTGCAACCACCATAACTTTAGGAAAAGTAATTTTTGCCTCTCATGTGTCACATTGCCTGTTCCGTTGCAGGATGACTAAGCTTCTGAAGCCTAAACCTGACGTGGGTGGACAGGTAGCACTTGCTGTTTGCACAGTCAGAGAAGCTAAAGGAAAAATATATGAATGCAGATTCTAGGTTCTAGGTTTCCCCAGCTGAATTCACCACCGCTGCTCTTCACTTTGCATAAAAGGCAAGGCAAACTCCCACCTGCACACAGCAGAGCTCATGACGCACAGTGCAGCAGGACAGGGAATCAGATAAAGGCTTTAGCTTTCCAGAGTAGGAGGTGCAATGGCAAGAATTAATGCGATTACGCATATTATGTGCAGGACGGTATTATCCTTAAGGTTACCAAAAAATTTGGTTCATGACATCACACCGTACTTTAGGGTAGAAAAAGAGCATCGTTATAAGTGATGTAACAGTAGAGGAGGCATATTAGTGGAGATCTGTGCTGTTCTATATATTTCACCATATGGTTTCTACTGCCAACATCTTCATTTGCATAGGCGGGATTTTATTTTCACATTTACAACATTTCAATTAGTCCTTAAACTGACAGATGCACAGTGAACAGACGGAGTGTGATTGCATATGCCCTTATACCGAGCTTCGGTAGCTGCAATCACTTATTAGCTAACTAGGTAGCTGCACAAAATACATAATACACAATGACTTTTAGAACTTTAACTGAAAATCTCATGGTGAGGCAAGATCAGACAGAGATTTGTATAAAGCCTGTGCAACTGAAGTGACCTGATTTCAACTGTGTTCTTGTCAAACTGTCATGTTGTGTGCCAACAGTTTTTGAAAGGAATAAGTGGGATGAACAGTAGCTGTCTTCATTTTTATTGTTAATAGTCCAGCCTGCTGTGGCTGCTTCCATCAATAGATGAGCAGTGAGATGCAACAACCTCAGTCACTGCAGCTTGGCCATTTGAAATGTTCCTGTTTAAACTGACCAAGCTGTACTTACTGGAGATGTTTATAGGGAGACATGGGGGGAGGGCAGGGGGGTTGTAAAGGGGAAGAGATCCAGGATAATTGCTGGGGAAGAATTAGTGAAAGTGTGAGTGAGAGTGTTTTATGGGGAGATTAATGGAGTGTGTGTGCATGTGTGTATGTGTGTTACAAGGGTGGATATCTGGCAGCATTATACAGCTCTCCTCTGAGACTAATCCCCTGCCATGGATCACTACATGGATCACTACAGAAGACCATCTGATAAAATCAGGCTTGAAATGAAAACTGTTATCACCTCCGACACCCTGAAGAGAAAAATGTTCTCTCTCTTTGTACTTTGCTGGCCCACTTATGCCAAAAGCATTTGATATGGGCAATTCTACCTCATTCCTGCTACCAGGACAAAGCCTGTGATGAAGTCTAAAATTGACAGCATATGTCAAAGGTTTTCTAGAGTTACAACATGATCAAAAAACACAGTGTCTAACTGTATCAAACATCAGTCATGATCAACTTATGACACTTTAAATCAGCAGTATGACAGTTTATATTGCAAAAGAGCTCGGGCTAGCCTGAACAGCACTTTTTACAGTTGAATATTAAATATTTATGGATAAGTACTTATCCTCAAAATCAAGCTTAAAAACCTTATTTGAGGTGTTTTCAGTGAGCTGTCAGAAGGAACAGATACGCTTCTATTTAAATCGAAGTTTCAGTGCACACCAGCTGTGCATCCTGCGCCGTCAAACACAAGCCTGTTTTTTTTTTTCAACTTTCCCCACTTCTCCATAGAGATCCAATCCAATCACCCACCTCTACTTTTCTGTAGCATATTAAACTATGTTTAAAATAAGAATTTTCACTCACTCAGGGCAGGTACCCAATCTCTAACCCACAGCAATAGTGACCCACACTCTTCTCTGTGTCATTTCTTCTTCCCTCGTACCTCCTGTACAGCCCAGATCCTTTTTACCAACTGCACTTTCTTCATTTCCTTCTTCATTTTTTGTCTTCTAACTGGTTTTGCAGTTTTTCTCAGGATATCAACACTGTTCCAGCTCTGGAATGCTTGGTCTGATTAAAAATGATGTGATGAAGTTGTTTTGATCCAATGTATAGCTTTGTACAATCATTGTCAAATGACACCTTTTCCCCCATAGAAATTAATTCCTGTGCACCCAGCTTACATCAGACAGAAGGCAGGAAACACCTTGGACAGGTCGCCAGTCCATCGCAGGACAGCTAATTAGTATCATATTATTAGCCATGTATGTTATCATAGCAACCAGAGACAACCCCTAGCAACCACTTGGGATGCCATAGCAACCACCTAGCAACACCCTAGTAACCACCTGCAATACTATAGCAACTGTGCAGCAAAAGCCCAAGCAACCATAGCATACAATTGGATACCATAGCAACCACCTAGCATATCTCAGCAAGCTAAAGCTGTGCAATCACTGCATGTCTATACATAAATGCATTTTCTAGTTTTATTTATGGTAACCGTTTCCATATATTTACAGTAGTTGTTTTATTTAAAGGCTTTTGCTGATGGAATTTATTTAAGACTACAATTATTTGGCTTTAAAAGGACAACGCTTTCATATACTAATAGAGAAACAAACATCAAAGTAACAAACAAAGCGGTAGTACTATTTCTACTTTCCCCACAGATACATACACTGTGAGTGTGTCAAGAGTAAATGCTTAAAAGCATAAATTCTGTGCCATGTGCTGATGTGGTTGGTTGTTGAAAATAATGTGGTGGAAGGCTTCATGAAGTGTGTGCTCCTTTAGACAGCTATTAGACACAAAACTGTGTGAAATATATAGAAACAATTGAATAAATCTAGGCATATTCTTCAAAAAGGTAAGAAGCAAATAATAAAAGTAACATCTTAATGCTTTAGCCTTGGACTACTACTTGTAAGCTTTCCTTTGCAGTCTGCAACTGCTGTAAGGTTGATGAATAGAGGAGAGTGTCAGCTTTAGTTAGGGGAGGAACATGGTACAATGCAGAGTGCACTGGACTGAAAGGCTTACTTTGATGTCTCTATATTAGCTGCTGTTTCATGTGCAAAGCAGAGGCCGTGTGTCCTCACTTTATATTCTCATTCAACAAGCTGGTTCTCTGTAACAGAATCACTCACTCTTCCCTCTGTATCCACATATTCTGTACATACATAACATAATAAATCCACCCTCCTGCTTAACAGCTGGCACGATGTTTTCAGGTTGATAAAAAGAAAAGTAACAAATATTCAAAACAACCTCAAAATGTGAACTCAAGCACATCTCTGCAAAGCAAAACCAAAACATATGCGTTATACAAAGAACCACCTAAAACCGAACAGATCACAGCTTTGATAAAACACAAGTGATGATGAGCAAGAGGGGCCAGAAAGGGGCATGGAAGAAGTGGAATGCATAACACAAATTAATGATGTATTCAGACACTCTTTGAAGACTTCAGATTTTATGAGTTTACCTCAAGAAAGTTGAACTCAAACATGATCAATTCTTAAAGCTGTGGTCTAATCATTTTCATGTTTTTCCTCTAACCATTGTCTATAGTTTTGTGGGATTTTTAAAATGAACTGAGAGAGAAAGAAAGCTGTTGGTTTCTGAAGATTTAAAATTTTTTTTTAATTGGGTTGAACTGAATTAGGCTTAGGTGACGTCAAATCTGCCAACGTACGGACCAGCAGAAGCAACAGGGCTGGGATGAAGCAGAATTCAAGTATTTAGAATACACATGAAGAATACAGAAATTAAATATCTGTTTCCAGTCCAAGTTATAGAATACAGTTACTTTTACTTTTAAAAATACTAAGAATACTTGCCTGCTAAATAAAAACAATGTGTATGTGTGTAACAGCGATGAGACAGATGCACATGCTGAGAAAAGCTAGATTTATTCAGGGCAAATCCATACAATACAAAACAATCCATATCAGAGAGCCAACATGGAGAGCAGGAGGGACGGACTTCTCACAGTGGAACACATAGGGCTTAAATACAACAGGGGTAATGAGGATTCACAAGACACAGGTGGTAAACACAGATGGTTACTGTCAGGGGCGGAGTTTGAAAGCAAGGAGGCAGGACCAGCAGGTAAACACAACAAATGCACAAATGAAAGTAAACAAGAGCATGCATAACTGGGAGGGGCCAATTGTGACAGTGTGTGTGTGTGTGTGTGTGTGTGTGTGTGTGTGTGTGTGTGTGTGTGTGTGTGTGTATACACACACTCGCCGACCACTTTATTGGGTATGTTCAGTTGCTTGTTAACACAAATAGCTAATCAGCCAATCACATGGCTGCAACTCAATGCATTTAGGCATGTAGAGGTGGTCAAGACAACTTGCTGAAGTGCAAACTGAGCATCGGAATGGGAAAAAAAGGTGATTTAAGTAACTTTGAACGTGGCCTGGTTGTTGGTGCCAGACGGGCTGGTCTGAGTATTTCAGAAACTGCTAATCTGCTGGGATTTTCATGCACAACCATCTCTAGGGTTTACAGAGAATGGTCCAAAAAAGAGAAAATATCCAGTGAGTGGCAGTTGTGTGGATGAGAAATGCTTGTTGACGTGAGAGGTCAGAGGAAAATGGGCAGACTGGTTCGATATGATAGAAAGGCAACAGTAACTCAAATAAATAATCAACTTTTCTGAGGAATGTTTCCAACACCTTGTTGAAAGTATGACATGAAGAATTAAGGCAGTTCTGAAGGCAAAAGGGGGTCCAACCTTTCACTAGCAAGTAGTCAGTGTACAGCTTGTAAAGCAGTACAGATTTAATGTTCTCCGAAAATAACTCAACAAACAGCCATTACTGTCTAAATAGCTGGCAACACAAGTGAGTCCACCTTACAGTGAACATGTCCAGTTGTGTTGTTGTCCCTCCCTGGTGTCATGTGACTCGTTAGAGTTACAAGGTTCCAGGTGTGAATGGGGAGCAGGGCTGTTAAATTTGGTGTTTTGGGTACAATTGGCTCATGTATACATAAGCTACTCTCATTCCTCTTCCTCAAATAAAGTGACTCTCTGCTGCTCCAAGTCCAAAACTCAGAGCAAGTAATGTATTTAACCTTTTATAAATTTGATAACAGTGCTTGCTTGAAGTTCTTTTTTACATTGCTGTTTGTAGTGTAGCTAGATTCTGATTTGTGCTACTTGTGTTAACCCTAAACTGTCCATCCACCCGCTTCAAATCAAGGCTCACAGTGTTTCCATGTACTTTACAGTTGTGATGCACAATATGACATATGAGAAATTTCTCCACTGTGTCCACAAATATGATCATATTGACTCATAATGGGAGCCTGTGTGACCTTTTAGATGATTCAGAAGTACGGCCCAGCAGCTTACTAGCTGTAGGTTACAGACATACAAGTGCTGCTCAGCGTTCAAATACTGGAGGTGATCAGTGATTAAGATTAAGACATCCTTATTAGTCCCACAACGGGGAAATTTCACCTCCTCATTTAACCCATCAGTGAAGTGAAACACCACACACACACTAGTGAACACACACACTAGGGGGCAGTGAGCACACTTGCCCAGAGAGGTGGGCAGCCATATCCACAGTGCCCGGGGAGCAGTTGGGGGTTAGGTGTCTTGCTCAAGGACAACAGGTTCTGGGGATCGAACAAGGCTGGTTCCCTCACCTCAAGCCCAGGACTGCCCCCAAAATGATGACCACCTTCACTTAAAGGAACAGTGGGACAGAAGAGACATACTCATACTGAGAAGGGGGGATTGGGAGGTGGAGAGCTGTTCCACCAACAACTCTCTTCTTAAAGAGAGAGATGGAAGCCGATGATGTGGCAGAAATTTTGGGGTGGCATCTCAGCCAATCAGATTTCGCAGGAGTGCACTGGCTACTGCAGCCACCCTAGCCACTTCCTTTAAAGGTGAGCATGAACACAATATGTCCATGATCTACCTGACAGTCAAATATCCCAAAAAAGAATGGAAGCTATAATAAAGAAGTCAGCAGATCAAGCTGTCAAACATTGTGGCCTACTGAGTTCATTTCATTTCATCAATGGCATCTCTGTATCACAATGCTTGTAAATCATGTGAATAGTGAATAGACGGGCCCTATCAGTTACCAACAAATATCCAATATTTGTTTTTTTAGTGAGTGATGTCCAACTGTCCTGTCCTTACCATTCAGACAAAGGAAACTGGTTGCTATGATTAAGTGAGGTCACAGTTTTCTGACTTTAGGAGCTGATGAGGCTATCATAATATACCTGCAATTTTTTTCAGAATGTATCTACACAAGTTGCAATATGTACAGTATTATCAGCTTTAATGTGTGCTGTTAATCTGCTCTGCTCTGTATGACTAAATAGGAATTCCTCCTCCAGGAGCCAGGAATAAAACCTGCTTTCTAGCCATCATATAGTAGTAAAAGGTTTCAAGGAATACCCCAGGCCTACCCAACATATTCAGTGGAGTAATGTTTACAGAGCCTCCACTGCCAAGTCCTCTGATCCTGCAGCTGAGAGGAAATCCCCCAAACAATTGAAGATTTAGGGGTTACAGTAAGGTTCTGCTGTTATGAAATGAACAAATCATTACTGTATTCCTGGTACATTCATGAGCAGCATTAGAAAAACAAGAAAGGAATTTGTGTGTGTATGTTTGTGTGTCCTGTCACACATGGCTGGGTGATGGAACATTGTGACAGTCACTGAATAATAGCCTGAGTGGTAAAGAGGCAGAAGGCCTTTATTTTTGCAACAGTAAACAGAATAATCTCCACCCGCTGTTTCTCTTCTCCTCTCTCTGTGTGATGGATCTCCCACTCAGAGTGGCATCTCTGCTCAGACTCCTGATGAACCCCAGCAGTGAATGTGGGGTGCACTTGAAGGCAAGAGAACAGCCGAAACAATGCAAACTGGTTTATATTTCAGGGACGTTCAGGGAAAAATCTAATTTACTTTTTCGTTTTCTTACCTTGAATGTAGTAAATCAGCCAAGAAATGGTTGCGGTCTAATATTGGCTTCATATGAGGCAAATGTAGCTAACAACAAACCTAATCTTATACCCACCAATTAGCATCACGCAAATTGCACTATTTTCTTTTTTTACATAGTGAGCATCAGATTTGGGTATGTTGTTGTGCTCCACTTTACCAAACGTTACCCACTTTCGAAAAGCATGAATGATGCCATTGGGAGTGTTATTTTAATGACATTAACTATTAATTCACTGGAAATATCAGTTAAATTGACATTAAAATAAAGAGTCTCTACTGTGCGTCATGTGGTTCATAATGGAACTATGTATATTTAATAACTAAACACAAGAAAAACACATTTTACGACTATTTGTACATTTCAGCTGGTCAATTTTAATTTATGTCATTTTCATTGGGGTAAATGTGCTGCTTGTGAATAGTGGATGCATGGTTCACAGGGAAGTCTTCCATGGGTTGCAGGGTTTATGTTCTACTATGCTCTCATTAATGGAAATCTTGCTATTGTTTTGTCTTGACTGAGAAAAAAATATGCACTTATAGCTGTGACGTGCCCAAAAGGGTGGTTAGTATGCTGCAATCATGGTGCTGCATAGGCAATTGCAGTGATATCATTAAAAATTCACTGCCCACCCAACAAAGATAGCCAGGTAGGGGTCCACCAAACATTTTGCCCAGGAACCAATGACTTGATGATCTAGGCCTGAACAAAGCCTTGTACGAGGAATGACATGTGAATACACATCGTACATGTACAAAGCCATGATAAAAGAGACATTGGCAACAAAATGGTTCTTTGTGCACATGTGCGTGCTTGTGTGTCATGATAAGCTATCGAAAAGAACAAACTATGGGGACGCAGCAGTAGCTTAGAAATTGTGTGTGCCTACATCAGTGTGGAAGCGTGTCTGGCAGGATGTGTGCTTATTGTGGGCTGAGCAGTGAAGCGTCTTCTCTCGATTCTTCCACTCCTCTGAACTCAGAACTCAAACAATGGAAGCGTTTATATATATACTGCAGTCTAGAGACCAACACAGATGCATTTATCCATGGCAACTATTAATAGCTGTTACTACAAAAGCACATGAATGATGTGGTACAATGAGGAGGATAAATGGTCAGAGAACAATTCAGGTGCTGCGGAATGGAAAAAAGAAGCTAGATTAAATGGTATTTGTTTTAGATGACATTGTGAAACAGCACATTATGAAGGCCTTGACTGAGATCACTGAGGGAGAGTATTTTAATTTTGCATGTGTTCATCAGCTGTAGACTTCATAAAGAGCAAGAGGAAGGGAAATGGACTAGAAGAGGTTGGGCATTGGGCTGTAAATGTTGACAGTGGTTAATTGGGACTATATTGTCGCATTAGTTATACGTCAGAGGTTCGCATAACGTGTCTCACTGTTATAGTGACAGGGTTATAAATCAAATGGAAACTTAATTGGGGCAAAGGCAGGGGAGCGTAATCTTTGAACACATGCTGTGTTCATTAGAAAAGAGAGGGTGAACTTTTGATGAGGTGCTGTGTAAAGTAGGGGCAAACCATGGGTGAGGTGACCTTAGCTTCATTAATGGAGATCCTGTGGAGTGAAAAGAACAAACATAATGAAGACATGGCAAAGTCTCTATTAAGCAAATGTTTAGTGAAAGCGCTGAGGTTTTAGAGTGAATGTTGTCTCTACAATGAATGTCGCCACAATCAAACAAATAATTGAATGAAATTAATTAAAATATGTCATACATTTCCATTAAGTTAAATATATTCAGTGAACACAGATTTTGCTAAAGTTCGATTGTTGATGGAACAAAATGGAAATATTTCAGTGCACTTTTTTAGGGTTTCATTGGAACAGAATTGGGGGCGGCACGGTGGCGTGGTGGGTAGCGCTGTCGCCTCACAGCAAGGAGGGCCTGGGTTCAATTCCCCGGCCGGGCGACCAGAGTCCTCTCTGTGTCGAGTTTGCATGTTCTCCCCGTGTCTGCATGGGTTTCCTCCCACAGTCCAAAGACATGCAATCTGGCCAATTGGACATGCTACATTGCCCCTGGGTGTGAGTGTGTGAGTGACAGTCTGTGTCTGTCTGTCTGCCCTGCGATGGACTGGCGACCTGTCCAGGGTGTATCATGCCTTCCACCCGAAGACTGCTGGGATAGGCTCCAGCACCCCCCCGCGACCCTGACGGAGAAGTGCTTTAGAAAATGGATGGATGGATGGAACGGAATTCTTTTTGGATGAAAATAAACAGGTTTAATTCACTGAAATGCATACATTCATTTTTGTTTCATTGTATATAAACCAGAAGCTTAAAGTAATCGTATTTATTTATTTAATGTTGTCATATTTTCAGTTTGTAAGCCAAGCAACTGCAGTCATTCATTTTTTGAATACACTTGAAATTCTTGCTGTCCTTTACACTACATAAAATGGGCCAATACAAATTCCACTAAATGAAATTTCGTTATATTAACATACACCTTAAAAATGTCAAATGTTTCCTATAAGGTTTCAGAGAGATTTCAAAATATCCCAGGAGTGAACATACTATTCAAAAGCAGGAATATTATTATTGGGACTATTATTTTACTAGACATTTCGGATAAACTGATATTAAAATAAACACTTATTACTGAGAGTTGTTATGTGTTTCATAACAGAACTATGTACATTTAATGACTGTAAGCACATGAAAGACAAATGCAAAGTAAAGGTATGAATACAGCAATTTGCAGTAATGGTAGTCCACTGCTAACTGTGTACCCATGCTATTTATCCAGTGCAAGGACAGAAACATTTGAAGGGATAACAGCAATATTAACACTTTTGCCATTAAAACATTTGTCTTTAATATACTAGCTGTCATCTGTGCACTTGAAATGTACTTTTGTTTGCTTTGAATACTTTGCAATCATTTTTTTGTTGATAGGTATGTTTTTTTTTTACAGTGTCGCTCTTACCCGTAATGCACACACAATCCATGCTGTACATTTTTAGAAGCCTAGACATTGTAACATAACATTGCTATTGTCCACTCAGGTCTTTATAAAGGTTAATGCTTCATCTAATTGACCCTCAAAACAGACGACCTAAACACTTAAGAAAGGCCTAAAGGCAGGGCTCTCCTTTCAGCCATAAAACCACCAGAGCACTAGAAGGTCAGGTACTCATCTGTGATTCAGGACACACGCCCTGCTCTTTTGGTGACCTGTCCCTTTATTGACCAAAGGAAACAAAGGATAACAAACTGTTACTATGATATCACAGCTCAAAGGAGTCTTTTTTTAACAGTTACAAGGTGAATGCACTGTATTTAACAGCTGAATCATCCTCTGCTTATTTATTAGCAATGCACTCATGCTGAGACTGCAGAGAGAAGAAGTAAATGTATTCATGGGCCAGCTATCCAAATAACTATTTGTCACTTTATGGGGTGCAAATGACCACTGGCGTTCATACCATCTGAATAATGTATGTGGCTCACAGAGGGGTAATCTAGTTGGTGGAATGACACACAGGGCAACGGTGGCTGCAGGGCAGGGTTGATATTTCTGGCCCCTGAGGGTCAGGTTTGTATTCCTGACCTGAGACTAGGGAGCAGCTCAGTCCTGGAATAACTCACCTGGCTCCATCGCAGAATCCCTTGGCATTATTAATATCTCTCAAGATTTGATTCTCCTCCCAAGGTGCTGCAGAAAGCGAACATAATGTAGCTGACTCCAGTCTGACTGCTTTCACACACACTCACACACACACACACACACACACACACACACACACACACACACACACACACACACACACACACGCACACACACGCACACACACACACACACACACACACACATAACCAAGTGCATGTTGTGAAACACACTCTAAAATTGAATCATTGTTTAATTTATTTCATATACCACTGCTGATTTTTTGACATCAGCACAAAAAACTTTTACATGAGCAGTTTCAGACTGAACGCATGCAGAAATCAATAGACCTGTAAAGTGAAATTTGCTCTGACAACAGTCATCTGAATTTGAGGACAGTCAGCGTAAATCAAATGATGCAGTATAAATCAGTAGAACCTGTTTTTTTGTTTAAAGAAACAGAGATATACAGGTTATTACAAGCACAAATATACATTATACAGAGCACCTCACAATTTGCCTACCACTGTCCAGTGGGTAGGCAAATATAACATTAGGACTCTTGCCCAAAGTCTCTTATTGATGTAGCATTGTGTGTTTGCCTTGGTGGGGAATTTAACCCCTGTTTTTCTGTATGGAGGAGAGCAATGTTACTAACAATGCTATATTGAAAATGCATTGAAGGTTCAACTACTTAAGCAATACAGTAACAAAAGTCCATTAAACCAAGCTGTTTATCAGACTTTCATATGGCTAAGGCTATTCCCAAAACAATTCTAACAGTGATAAGGGACAAGCTTAACTGTCAAGTCTGAAGGTTTACCTGTGAGCCTCATGTTTATTGCCTTTGTTGCAGTCTTACAGCCATGAATGTAAATCTCATGCTTTCACCTTCATCAGAATGAATGCTTAGCAAAGCCAGCCAGCATCAGCAAGCAGGTATGGACAAAAGACAGAAAGCAAATTATCATGAAGGTACACACACTTTTCTGGTAGGATTAAGTTAGCTAATACTTCAACTCATACATAATATAGTTGTAATTAACATGGTAACATATATAAACACACACACACAATCACACATACATATTTTCAAGGCTACTTATCCTTTTGGATCACGGGGAGAGCTGAAGCCTATCCCAGTGGTGAATGGGTGAAAGGCAGGATACCCTGGACAGGCTGCCAATCCATTGCAGGGCATGTGGTAACACAGATAAAGTTAATTTGATTCTCACTCTAACAACAAAACTTCAGCCACACAATGTTTGTTCACTTTCTAAATCAAAATGAACAAATTTAAAGGTATTCAGTATCAGACTGATTATAAAAGAGATGAAACTTATGAACTATGAAATTCATGGACTTCTTTGATCTGCTTAGGAGTAACGGCCAATTTCTTGATTTGCAAATTAGTATAATGCACCATAATTGTCACTACTGTAAAATCCAACATTTTAACTTATTCAAAAAGACCCCGAATACAGTATTTGTGCTGTAATCTGCTGCTTTTAATGAATACAGTAGGTTAATGCAGATTTAAAAACATTTTTTACAATATATCAGAGGGGCTAAAAGTATCCATCTGTGTGACCTAGATAGGGCACTTGGGATGGAGGAGGCAATAAGTGTTCATATTGCTTAGTGTATAACGTGAAAATAGTTTTTGTATGGTAACGTACAGTGTGCACAGAATTCACTGACTCTAGTCTCAGTGCTGGAACTGCAAGATTAAGTGCTCTTGTGACCCGAGTAAAACTGGTATTACATTTGAACATGTGGTACTGGTGTGTAAGATTGATTCAGTGTGATGTGCAAACCTAATCACAAACTTCTTTTAGCTGACTGTGTCTGTGCTGTGAAAAATGACCACTAAGATGAATAATAGCCTTAACCCATTTCACTCAGGGATCAAAGGGTCTCAGTGCTGGGAGTTTTAGGCTGGAAATATCTCCACATTGATGCTCATCTTTGGTTCCCTTTACTCACAGCAACTAAATCATTAACACTGAGTATTGTTGCAGTCATGTAGTCAAACTGTACTCAACATTGGGCTGGCCTCTCCTGTTTGTCCAACTAACTAAATAGTAATAAATGAATAAATAAATCATAATAATAACTGCGTTCCACTTTATTCATTATTCCTGTCTGTATAACATAGCGGAAACATTAATATTTCTATCATAATTTGCATAGCCATAAAAAACTAGCGGTTAGCCTAGTTGTTCCCTGAAGAGTAAAGGGGGGGTCAGGCATTCCCTGCTGGTCAAAGTGGGTGCAACATGTTAAGTTTCAGACCATTATTTTTCTTTCCATACATTTTTTCTTGAGGTTTTTGGTAACTGAAATTGTACTAGAAATAATGCTGGAATACATTTTTCTGTATTTGATAAGTTACAGAGGCAGTAAAAAAAAGATATGATAAGATAAGATAAAATAATTATCCTTATTTGTCCTACAGTTGGGGAAATTCACAGTGCTACAGCAGCAACGAGATAGCAGGGCAGTCAAGAAAAGAGGTATCACAAAGAGAATTAACAAACATGGTATTAACCTTGTTAATTACTTAATAAGGTTACAGTTTGTATTATTACTTATGACTGTATAGACAGTGCAGTGTATATAACAATAAAATCTTTACACTATAAGGACATTTTACATGTGTTGCATATGCAGTGTCGATTATATTGCACACAAGACAAACTCAGTTTCCTTTGTGCAGGATTGTAGGGTGTAATGTAGGGTAGTGGCGGTTCTACTATGAGCAGTGTTGGTTGTACAGTCTATCAGCAGCAAGAAGGAAGGACCTGTGATAACGTGGAACTCAGGAATGTACTGTAATTTTTTTGTCTTACTGTTCAGGGCTTCGGTACTACTCTATTTGACTGAATGTGCATACAATTATTTATTTTAGTGTTGGTTTATGACAGACCGAAAAAAAAAAAAAAAAACCCAAAAAAAACAAATACATTGCCTTTAAAGTGCCATTTTATTGGCACTACGAAGCTAAAGTTGCTAAAAGCTTATAATCAGTAAGCATCCTTCAAACCACATGACTAAATTATCACATACTTTTCTCAAACCACATCAAGTTACCACATTATCTCACATTATCTCAAATAGAGATGCTTATATGGTACCTGACATTGTATGTATAGATTTCTATAAAAAGGGTAAAAATGATGTCATATGGCTAAAAATAGTAATAGCACACATGCTGAAGCTTATATTTCTTTATGTACTTTTGTCCATTTTTACAGAAGTCTCTTATATGTGAGCCTAGCAGACTGAGACACTGCTCTCAGGGGGCATTTGATGACTTTACACTGATTGACTGAGCCACAGGGGGCTACTCAGCATATGATGGATTCAATGCTTGGCACCCAGCAGTGTATGAAGCTGTCAGTCGTGTGTCAGCAGGCTCCAGAGGTCAGGAGAAGGTGTGGATGGGACTTCAGGGCTGTGCATGATGTGATTCTTTTCTGAAGTACATAGAGGCCCAGGGACAGGGTCTCTTTTGACATTTCTGTTAAAAGAGAACACAAAATGTATAAATAATTATAATCATGAAAAATGAGTTTTCATTCATTTAGTTCCAGAAAAGAACTTTTGAGGACTTGCAGAATCAATGTCTTACCTTGACTTTCATTTATATGTGTGTGTGGGTATATATATATATATATATATATATATATATATATATATATATATACTTATATATACACTTCTATATACACTATATATACACTTCACTGTGCATACTGCTGTTTTGACTGTGACTGTGCTGTTTTAGTGTTTTAGCTAATGCTGCTAATTTCCCTTCCCAGTCATACTTTCCAAATCCACTTAAATGCAGTATCACATTTTCTCACTGCCTTTGTTATGAAAGCAATAGAGAAAACACATAATTTGATGATTTGCATAGCAATGATGAAGCTACATATGTATGTGGCAACTGAGTAGTAGGGATTTTTACAGTATAAGTAATGGTAGCTTTAAAACACACATTCTGCCTTTACCCCTGCCCCCCACTGATCTTCTGTTAGCATCACAGCACCAACAAGTGACATCATGTGGAGTGGCACAAGGGCGCTACAGGAGGGGAGGCAAGACAGAAGCGCAGTGGGGGTTATGTCCTGATCACAGAGAAGAAAGAGCTACAGCCACCACTGGTTTACGCTTCCATCACACCTAGTTCAACAACTCTTTTTGATGTGGTGTTCTCATCTCATTTACCTCTAACCTGATCAAGTCATGCAAAAATTCAATTTACAGAATGTAGGCAGGGAAGCTGTATGCTTTCCACGAAAAACAATCACCTCCAAAAGGCTAGCTAAAAATATGTACAAAAAAGCTTTTTTTTACCCACCAAATTTTGTCATGTCAGTTCCACCTGCTAGCTAGACCTCCCCCTAACAGATGCCTATGCTAACGAGCACTGCATTGGGTGACTGGGAGAGACGGAGGTCCATCCTACCCCCTCAGACAGTCAGGGTTTGGGCTTTTGTGATGCTGTACCTCTTTCATTTGGTTTGGTTGGTGTCACTGCATTTGCTAAAGATTGTTTTTCTGTTCTTTGATTGGTCAGTAATTTGGCAGGGATGTGAACGTCCTGGTACTTTCACGTTTGCCTCCATGTTCTTCAGCTTATCATAGTATATATTCCAGATGTATCCCTCAGGTTTTTTCTTGATAAAATATGTAATCATGCTCAATTTTGGTAAAAGTAAGTCGATGTATACACAATAAAGGTATTAAACTGTCACTGGGACAGTAGCCCTCTTGTCACTGGGTTGGTACCCTCAGGAGTACATCTCAGTATCTTCAGTCAGGTAACATAACTGTACCATACTGTTCCATTGAAATTATATTTTCTAAGTCGTATTGACTCCCGTATCGTCTCGTCTCCAGGCTGTTACTTTATTGTTCTGTTTTAAAATGGTTGTATTAGGTTATGAAAAGGTACAAAGTATCTTTAGATAGAAGTATCTATATTTGTGTACTAAAATCCCTGACAGCTTAGAAACAAGTGCCATCATAAGACACGAGCTAATTTACACTTTGCAAGGATGGTTCAAATGGCTGTCCTATTAATAACCCCTTTAACACACCTCAGTCAAAATATTAATCAGTGTGCTAAGCTATGGATGTGGCACACCATTAACAGATAGCCTGATGTCAAGACCTATAGATCATTACTAGTGACATCACGCATTCCACTCCTTCAGTTTTTTTTCCATGTTGATAACACACAAAAATGTAGTATGAGTGTTAAAAAAAAGCTCATGCAGTGAAGAAAGAACAGCTAGAGCAGTGTGGCCTCTGCTCTGAGAGAGGCTTGGGTTTGAGTGGGCGGATTCAGGTGCAGTGTGTGCGTGTGTGTGTGTGTGTGTGTGTGTGTGTGTGTGTGTGTGTGTGTGTGTGTGCGCGGGTGTGTGCTGATGCTGTTCTGAAGGATCTGTAACAAGCTGGCCGCTCACTGCAGAGCAGGCTGTCCACTCAGGCAGAAACTGTACTACAGTCTGAGAGAGAGAGAAAATAATAGAGAAAGAGAGAGAGAGAGAGACACAGAGAGAGAGAGAGAGAGAGAGAGATAGAGAGAGATAGAGAGAGAGAAAGATGAAGTTCTGATAGGGAAATTAATGAGCGAACGATAGCTTGGAGAAAACTGTGTGCTGGTTGCCTGCCATCAGTCTTCAGCTCAAACAGAACTGACGCGTTGTTTATTCGTAAGGCTTTGCAAGGCTTTTCTTGTTAGGAAAATATTGTTCAGGATCGCTAAGCAGGCACCAGGCAAAAATAAACAACACACACAATCTCGCCGTTTCAACATTATAGATTTTTTGTAATCAAAGGCTGCAGTGTGCTGAAAATGAGGGCCTAATGAGTTGCTGGTGAAACAACTTATTTTAACTGGAGTCTTCTCTTGGCTTTTCTTATGTGTCCACACGACGGCTGTCAAACTCATACACATAAAAAACTTATTCATATTCACAGCTTCAGGGAGTCACCCATTCATAGCTTGTGTGAGTCATTCACCCCTACTGTATCTTCTATGAAAACATGACAGTGTTTTACTTCCATTTGACCCTAAGAAATGTGGGGTCATGAGTGTCATTGTGCTATACTATTTAACTTTATTCAATGTTAAATTACATATTTATATTTTTAATTACAAAAGTTATTTATTTCAGGTTCCGGCATCCAGACTTTTTTTCATTTGTTTTGATATGAAACAATGACAGGAAAATAAAAAAAATGTATGTTTATACACAATAAATATTAAATTAAGATCATTATAAAGCACAAAGTCTCTAATATCTATAATTTTCTCTGCTCATTTCAGCTACAACTACAAAATAATAACTTAAAATTAGAACATGCTTTTATTACCAGCAATAACTGCCACTTCTACATGTTCCTTTGACTAAAGTTCACTTTATTCTAAGTATTATCACATTTCTTTACAATTGCTAACAAGCAATTTCTGAACTAAGCTTTCTTTTACAAAACTCTTCACACAGTTGGCACAACAACACTATTTGGATCAAACCATGAATGTGTTTTTCCTTCCTTCCTTCACAATTTCACAAGCTCTTTAATTCCCTCACTCAGTCTCAGCTTTAAATGGAATATTTCTGTTGCTCTGTGCATTATGGGTCCAGCACAGTGTACCAGCAAGTGCTCATTTGTAGGCGTATAAGGTTATATAGCACATTAGTTGTGATGTGGATGAGAATGTGGCCAAATGATGCAAGTCAGGTAGAGTAAATACTTACAATCTCTTTATCTTTTTGCTAGATAAAGTAATTAATATTTTTAGTTTCTATGACTTCATTTGTTCCTATACAATAAAGTTATACTATTCTGCTTTGTAGCGTTTTTCTGATTTCTGATGTGATTCTGTTTTTTCATTTACTGTGAAAAAAAATGTTTGCCACATCAACCTAAACAGATTTTATGTGGTAAAAGCAATTTAACTGCTTTTATTCAAACCAGCTACTTTCAATGAAAGCAAAAGTGTTAGTTTAGAAGAACAAAATCAACATTTTATATCCAAATCTGAAAAAAGCTTCATGAACTGTTGCTATTTTCCACTTTTTGTATTAAAGTTATAATAACAAGGTAATAAGTTGTTGCTATCCAAAGAAAAATAAGTATCTCCAAAATAGTAACTTTACAGGTGAAGGCAAAAACATTCTTTACTTTCAGTGTAAGTTGATGGAAAGAGTTTTTATTCTAAGCAATTTTAGAGCATTTCTATTGGTCCAATCATCATGAAATGCACACAATGTAAAGGACAACTGCTGAGCTCCAATGATGCAGAAAAGTGAAATCACAAAAAAAAGAAAAAAGGAAATGCATGTTTTTCATTGGACAATGACGATGCCCAGTTCAATCACTTTTTGCCAGCATTTCCCCTTATATCACTTACAACAGATACAAAGACATCTCAGTTCTTGTTTGGACTACACTTCTGAGTTTATAAAATTAAAAATGACAAGGTCATGTAATGCTTAATCTGATGATTAATCTCAGAGAAGACAGGCAAAGTGGACAGTAGGGATTACATGTTATATAGGAAAAAGAAAGACAGAAAGAAAAACTTAAAAGAAATGTAATGAAACACTGCAAATCAGATTCCAAACCACATTTGGAGCTGGTGTAAAATGTGGATTTTTATAGATGGGTCTGAGTTTGGATGTTCTGGCCTCTCAAATCAGATTTCAACGTGTCTTGTGCATTACTCACAATGTGACAAACAGCAACAATGTCAAATCCAGAGTGGCAGATGTGCTGAGATTCAGGAAGAGATTCATGCTCATTAGGAGCTTACGAAGAGTTTGGAGGGTGGGACGATGCTCCTCCATCTCTCCTGCATCTGTGTTTAAAATCTGCACCAGCAGTGTAGCTATGAAGTTGACATACTGACTCCTATGTTGTTATCACAGCAACCCATGTGGATAGGCTGGTAATGTCTGGACACAAATCCAATCTGATCACTTGTAAATAACAGTGCAAGCAGTCATCTCAAAACATCTGATTTGAGCAACAAACCTGATTTGCCTACAGTTTAAACATAGTCTTTGAAGAACATGCTTACAAATACAATTTCCTGTAGGGTTCTTTGCTTGGACATATGGTTCAAGTAAAACCAATATTACATTATATAGAAATAGGTTATTTAGTTTTGTTATATCTGGTCTCATATGGCTTTGAATTATTGAGCTTTTCATTAGAAAAACACCTTCAGTCTGATAGACAGAAACAATACAAGCAGTAAATGCGGTGTTCAAAGAAAAGAGGCAAAGCAATTTGAAATGGTTGGGTAGCATGTGGTATGGATAGCAAGCGTGCTAGCCAGTACAAGAGCTAATTTAGCTGAAATTGTCAGATTATCTAAGTGAGCATGAGGATGTTGATGTCACAGCCCTATAGGGTTTAGGCACCGCCTTCCTGCTTCCTTCATGTCTATCCTGCAGGCTGAAGGTTTCCTCTGTTGAAAAATGGATTTGAAGCCGTGCCGAGCCAAACCTATTTTTTTGTACAAAGCAATATTTGCAGTTAACAATCAAACTAAAAGTAAATTCTCCACTAAAGACTCAAGACTCGATTCGGACTAGAACAACTCACATGAAATGATTTGTGACATCACTGGTTGGCAGCAAGAACTCTTAAACCACTCTTAAAATGGAAGGGTTCTTTGGAGTGATGCCATAGAAGAACCACTTTTGGGTCCTTAAAGAACGTTTCAGTGTGATAGTACATTAAAACTGAATTGAAGCTCTTCAATCACCATAGAAAAATGTGTTTCTTCTGTGACATCTCTTTCAGGACTCTTTGAGGCTCTTTTAATTTTAAGAGTGCAGCCACTTAGTATTGTAGCAAAAACCTACAAGTAAATAGGTTTTCTTGTCATTACAGAGCTCCTCCCTAACCTCTCCCTGACCCACTAAAGCCCAGTAATCAGGGCCCTGGTGCTGTAGCTGCATGCAGTGTGATAGATGATAGATGCACTCATGTCTCAGCGGTAGCTATGGTTCAATATGCCACAGACCAGCTCACACTCAGCTTTACAGATATTCATATCTACAGGCAGATCCCAGCGCAAATCTGAACCATCAATCATCTATATTCATTCTACAGCTTATTCTTTGAAGCTTTAGAAATTTTCCAAGCCAGACCTTCACAGATGGCTGCTTGAAAATAGTTAGATCAGGTATGTGCCTCTGACAGAGAGAAAGATTTTCCTGTGAGGAATCAATACTGTAAATCTTAGCTATCTGTAAAAAGACAAAAAACATGAGAGTTAATGTATCTACCATACAGTATCAGCTAGATTCACAAAAAAAAGACACCCACATACACACAGGGCCTTGTTTAAATGCACTTAACAATGTGCACATCTTACATGAACTTGTTCCTCAATGTTTGCATTCACAAATATTTTTGGATTAATATGGTACAGTTTTTTTTCTTTGAGACGTACAGTACTATGCGAAGGTTTTAGGCATCTAAGCAAATTTTTAAACAATTGACCTCAGCAGTGAGTTTATCACAATATGCATTAGAATAAAGTCATATTCATAATTCAGATAAACATAAAAACAATCAAAAGTAACAAGAATTTCTTGGGTCCATATTTTTCCTCGACAGCTTCACAGCCACCACAGAGACTTAATTACATTATGAGCACAATTTACTGGAGCACTGATTGGTCAAACCAGGAGTTGCTTTATAACTACATATAATACTGGGCTTCCTTGAGGAGAGGTATATAAAATCATTATTAATTAATATTCTATAAATTTTGTTCATTCAAATATTAACACTTCTCAGCAAATAAACCCATACTAAACAAATAAATAGATTTTGAAAATGTGTCTTGGGTGCCTAAGACTTCACACAGTACTGTAGATGCCCAAGGCAGTGTAGGCACCTGCTCATCCTACGTTTCTTCTGAAAGCAAAGGTATTAGTAGGGAATTTGCCTGCTTTTAACTGCAGTAACACCCTCTACTCTTTGAGAAAGCTTCATACTAGACTTGTAACATTGCTGTGAGGATTTGATTGCATTTACCCACAAGAGTCTAAGCCGCTGCTCCCTCAGGGTCGCGGGAGGTTGCTGGAGCCTGTCCCAGTGGTCTTAACCACAAGAGTATTAGTGAAAATCATAAATGCCATTCCAACTCATTGCGAAGGTATTGGATGGTGCTTTATCATGTTTGTTACTGGATTTGTATGTTACATGTCATCATAAGGCCCACTTGAACCTAAACTGCATAGAAAATGGTTTGGTTCTCACTTGGAAGCTCTGATACCAGTGCAAATCTTATTTTTTCTTATTTTAGTTCTTATAATAAAGGATGAACCCAGTGAAAAGAAAGCTTCCCTTGCCTTCAGCTTAAAACAGAGCACCACTATCAGAGTGAGCTTATTCTCTTAGTGTTTTGACTCTGTTTGCTTTTACATATGCTCACTCTTTCTGTCAGGGCCTTGGTGTTCCCTGGGCATTTGCTGCAATAGGAGTTGACATGGCTGATGTGCCTGGGCACTATACAGACACGGGATTGACTGACAAGTGGAAGGAAAATGCATCTACAAAACACACCCTCCATTTTCTCCATGCAACCTCTCCAAGGGCATCTTTCTTTTTCAGCAAAACCTTCATCTCCTTTGCTTTTCCAAATGGAATCTACTTGTTTCATGAATGGCAAAAGAGATTATGTGTGTGGGGGTGGGGGGTGGGGGTGAATATCGACTAAAACCTTTAATTCTATACTATATACTGTTCTATAATCATACTATATGGTTATACTGTATTTATGTGGTTATGCTAAATGAAAGTTGTGAGCATGTAAAATGTATTTGGAAGACCTGTAGGTGTGAATTTACCTTCTGTTATAATCTGCATCTTGATGAACTGTCCAGCACTTGTACACTTGTTTGAGGGCTGCTGAATATATATATATATATATATATATATATATATATATATATATATATATATATATATATATATATACTTGGAATGGGAGAGTGTTCGTATTTTGATGATAATCAAGTGTTGTAAGCATTTATGGGGGATGTTTATTAAGACCTAAAAGAGCAAACACATCCTGGCACAGCACTGCTGTTGAAGGCTATGTTGCTCTGGATAATCATTACTTTTGTGACAATTGCTATCTTGCCCTAGTTAGCCTAATTATAATCAAGTGCTCAACTGAGATAAGCAAGGAAATGAGCAAGTGTACTCAGCATCATGAGCACGTGGTAAGATGACTGAGGCACAAGAATACTCCAAAACAGTGGCATAATAATAATAATAATAATACATACATACATACAGTATCTCACAAAAGTGAGTACACCCCTCACATTTCTGCAAATATTTTATTATATCTTTTATGGGACAACACTATAGAAATTAAACTTGGATATAACTTAAAGTGGCCAGTGTACAGCAGTATAGATTTACTGACCTCTGAAAAGAACTCAACACACAGCCATTAATGTCTAAATAGCTGGCAACACAAGTGAGGACACCTCACAGTGAACATGTCCAGATTGTGCTCAAAGTGTCAATATTTTGTGTGACCACCAATATCTAGCACTGCCTTAACCCTGTTGGGCATGGAATTCACCAGAGTTGCACAGGTTGCTACTGGGATCCTCTTCCACTGCTCCATGATGACATCACAGAGCTGGTGGATATTAGACACCTTGAGCTCCTCCTCCTTCTGCTTGAGGATACCCCACATGTGCTCAATTGGGTTTAGGTCTGGAGACATACTTGGCCAGTCCATCACCTTTACCTTCAGCAAGGCAGTTGTCATCTTGGAGGTGTGTTTGGGGTCGTTACTGAGTTGGAAAACTGCCATGCGGTGCAGTTTTCAAAGAGAGGGGAACATGCTTTGCTTCAGAATGTCACAGTATATGTTGGAATTCATGTTTCCCTCAATGAACCGCAGCTCCCCAGTGCCGACAGCACTCATGCAGCTCCAGACCATAATGTTAGCACCACCATGCTTGACTCTAGGAAAGAGACAGTTGTCTTGGTACTCCTCACCAGGGCGCCACCACACATGCTTGTCACCATCTGAGCCAAACAAGTTCATCTTGGTCTTGTCAGACCACAGGACATGGTTCCAGTAATCCATGTTCTTGGACTGCTTATCTTCAGCAAACTGTTTGCAGGCTTTCTTGTGCGTCAGCTTCAGAAAAGGCTTCCTTCTGGGACGACAACCATGCAGACCAAGTTGATGTGCAGTGAGTGGTCTGAGAACTGACAGGTTGACCTCTCTCTTCTTCAACCTCTGCAGCAATGACATGCGTCTGTGTTCTCAAGCCAATCTCTGAATATGATGCTGAACACATGGACTCAACTTCTTTGGTCGACCCTGGTGAGGGCTGTTCCGAGTGGAGCCTGGCCTGGAAAACCACCGTATGACCTTGGCCATTGTGCTATAGTTCAGTTTCAGGGTGTTATCAATCTTCTTACAGCCTAGGCCATCTTTGTGGAGAGCAACAGTTCTATTTTTACATCCTCAGAGAGTTCCTTGCCATGAGGTGCCATGTTGAATATCCAGTGGCCAGTATGAGTGAATTGACATTATTTAGACATATTTAGACATTAATGGCTGTGTGTTGAGTTATTTTAGAGGACTGTAAATCTATACTGCTGGCATTGGAAACAGGTTGGGCAAGCTGTAGTGGGACTTGGCCATCACCACAGTCCATGTGGTCAAAGCCAACCACCCCCACCCAGATTTGGTATGCCTAGACGAGAGATGTTGTCCAGTCACTTGCTGAAAAAAAACATAAGTACCAACAGTTGGCCCTGGTGCTGCGAGACATCTGTGTGTTCTGGGGTAGGGCGATTGTGTGGAAAGAGTATCAATCGACTGCAGCAGATTGGTACAGCCTTGTTTAACTGTGAGACACTTTATTGGCTGGTGTCACTTTGGTTGTAACCAGGTCACAGCATTGTAGCACCTTGCAAAATAAAGACAGAAACAGACTCATAATAACAATAAAAAACATATTAATAGCAATGCATTATTCACACAAAGCTAAACTTGTCCATATTTAGGAGTCTTTCATACTGCACTGCAAGCCACAGCTAGAAAGGATCAGAAGAGAGATAAACTGCTGATGGCAAGAGATAGCACTGAATAGAGCTCTGTTAGCACATCTGCTAGCTGTCAGAGACTGTGTACTGGTGACAGTGCAACAGTGCAGTGTGTGTAGTAGCCTTTGTTCTTCTGCACCATTCCCCAGCAGTGACAGAGCCACTGTCAGTCCCTAATAGAACTGAGCCTAACCCAGGGAAAACGAATCTGTCTCGCTGAGGCCCAGGACAGGTGTGGCCTACAGCCTGAGTCAATGTTGGCCTCTATAGGCGGTGCCAGTCACAGATCCCACTTCTGTCTTCCGCTCTTTCAATCTATTGCTACTTTATTGTGATTTGCACTGGCTGACATAAGGCATCTGATTTGTCCTGGGCTTGCGTTTACAAAGCCTTAGAGATGATAAGTAATCAATGGCATGATGTCTTAGCACCACTGAGCTATTTTTAGCATTCCCATGCCTGCTTCAAGTTCCTATATGGCTCTTGTCTTGTCAGCAACTTTAATTGATGTAAAATTATTATAATATGTGAAGGATTTTGGTACTTTTGTACTGAATTATCCATTGAAGTTTTTTGTTGTTTGTTTTTTGTCATTAAATAAAGGAAGGGCACATGTTTTCATTGTTAAAGACATGCAGTGATACAGTTGCAAAAGTTGCATGTTTTTGTCAAAAGTGCATCCAATTTGGTTTCACCCTTGCAATCTTTAACCCCTTGCCAGGGCCCTGCTGTGGGCACAGTTTTATTACACGCTTCTCTAACTTCAAAATAGCTCAACCAGTTTGCATTGAACCGCTGTAGTTGATCAGTAGTAAGCCTCAGTATATAACTAGAGACGCACATTTCCTGAAGGAACCGCAGAAGGGTCGCACAGCTTAAATGGTTCCCACCTCCTGCTATGTTGTTGCTATGGTGTTGCTAAGTTGGTAGTTGCTATGTTAAGTCCACTGCCACCTTAAATTTCCTGCTACCTTAACTTCACTGCTACTTTTGATCCATTTCCACCTTAAATCCACTAGCACCATAAAGGGTGGTTTATAAGGTCATTTTATTCATATCAGTGAATTTGTTCTTACTGTAATAGTAATGTAAATGTAAATGTAATGTAAATGGTATAAATATTATAAAAGATAAATGTTGTATTTCTTTGTAATGCTATTCCAAGTAGATTTAGTCCCAGCTCATTTCATAAATGTATCATTGTCAGCATTCATGCATCAGTATTTATATTGTTATTTAGTGGATATCGGCATTGACATGCAATCACCGTATTGGTGCACTGTTACTCTCATTAAATGCTCTGTTTAGTAGATTAAGTGTTGGTCTTCTATAACTAGGAGCAAGCATGAAAGAATAAAATTGCTTTTTTTCCACTGATGCATTCAGCAACAAGAACATTTTAAATCGCTCAAAAGGCTGAAAGAGGTCATCTGAAGCACTTACCTACTGAGCTAGTTACAAGAGTTTCTACTTTTAAAATGCTATTTAATGAGCTAGGCATCAAATAGGTCAAACCAATGAAAACATACAGATTAATATGTGCACTGAGAAAACTACAAAGCTTCAAGGAAGGGGCAGAGTTTCATCACAGTGTCAGAACCCCAAAAGCACAAAAAGATTATCTCTAAATTAAAAAAAAACAAAAAAACAAAAGCAGCTTCTGAAAAAGAATGGGGATTGTGCAAAGCTAAGCCTCACTTACAAATATGACAAATGAGACTGCTAAATTCATTCTGCCTTTCACAAGCAGCCAAAACCAACAACAGTAGCACTGTGACCTGGTCTAGCCCTGTCCTAGTCATTCATCACCCTGTCTCTGTAACACTGTGTGTTCTGTGGGAGGGCGATTGTGTGGAAACAGTACCAATCGACTCCAGCAGATTGGTACAGGCTTGTTTGACTCCTATATGATGCACTTGTGAAAGCATCCATTCACAAACTGTCATTGATGTTCTGTCAGTAAGCTTACCCCAGGTTAACCATTGCTGAAAAATTCAATTGAGCATTAGAAAAGCAACTGACTATCCACACCCCTTTGCTGCCAGACTAACAGATTAAAGCAGGATATTACCTTATGGTGTTTTCTCCATTGTGCAGTTACATTTCCAATGGACCACCTTGTTGTACAGGTCTACCAGTGCACTTTCTGCTCCAGCGTAAGCACATGTGACACAGTCAGATCAATCTGGGATAAGGATATTTTTCTGTTGCATCTGGGAAGAGGTGCCACTGCTGTAGAGTGTGTGTGTGGGGGGGGGTTGGTAACCTCCAGCCCACGACTACCCTAATTTGTATGAAAGAATAATTTCAGAGTATTTGCTATCACTTTTTTGCTATTAATGTAAATTTGAGTTCTGACTTATTTGTTTAATAGATTATGGATGCTTAAATAAACCAATTTATGGAGAATAACAATAGCGTATTAGATGGAAATGTTCCTTCAAACTTAATGAAAACCATACTTAACACCTGAAGTACAACCCCATTTCCAAAAAGGTTTAGATGCTGAGCAGAATGCAAGTAAAAAAGAATGCGATGATTTATAAATCATGTAAGCCATATTTTTAAAGGAAAATACTACAAAGACTACAGAATGCACTATTTGATCCTCCAGCCTCTCCTCAATTTTACTTCTGAAAGACTCAGCCAGGGATGCTTTTTTATACCCACTCATGTTACTGACCTGTTGCCAATTAACCACCAGGTGTCTTTTTTTTTTCTTTAGCATTACACACATTACCAGGCTTTTGTTGCCCCTCCGTTGCAGCTGTTTTGGAACACATTGTTGGCATCAAATTCAAAGTGGGCAAGTATTTTAAAAAATATATATATAATATTTCTCAGTTTCAACATTTCATTTGTTGTCTTTGTACTATTTTCAATTAAATGTAAGGTTTAAATGGTTTTCACATCATTGCATTTTATTTTTATTATTTTGTCCCAGCTTTTTTGGAAATGGGGTTGTAAATCTACAATATATTATTGGGCAAAATAGTAAAAACAGAAAAGAACAAAATATAGACAGATGTCAACATTACTCTCTAACCCTAATGAGATAAAGGTGTGTGCATGTAAGCAGCTGTTCCTAAATTTTTTTACACCAAAATTTCTTAAGTCATTTGTCTCATACATGCATCTCTTACATTCGATCTGTGAACATCAAAACACCACTGGGATTTGATAAATGCTGCACACTGTTAGTATGAGATGAACAGCTGTGGAGTCTCTCTCCTTATAATGAGAACCAGGCAGAGAGAGTGAGAGATGCTGTAGGCAGCGTGTGTGAAAAGCCAGTCTCCATGCTAGGCTAAAGGCTAACAGCTAACCTCAAGAAACCCACTATTTACAGAAAGTTAATTAGATCTCATGGTGTAGTTTTAATACCAACCAAAATAACAAAGCTAATCTAAAAGTGGAAAGGATGGCATGCCCACTCCAGGTAAGGGGAGAGTACCTGCCCCATGTGGAGTAGTTTAATAATTATCTTTGGGTCTTGATCACGAGTGATGGGAAGAGGGATCATGAGATTGGCCGCAGGCTGGGACAGGCAGCAGCAGTAATGCGGTCACTGTACCGGACTGTAGTGGTGAAGAGGGAGCTGAGCCATGAGGCAAAGCTCTCTGTTTACTGGTCGGTCTACATCCTGAGACCTATGGTCATGAGCTGTGGTTAATGACCGAAAGAATGACATACAGCGGAAATGAGCTTTCTTCGCAGGGTGGCGGGCTACACTCTATTTGATAGAGTGAGGAGCTTGGCCATCTGGGCGGAGCTCAGAGTAGAGCCGCTACTCCTCTGCATTGAGAGGAGCCAGCTGAGGTGGTTCGGGAATCTGATTCGGATGCCCCCTGGATGCCTCCCGGTGGGGGTGTACCAGGCACGGCCTACAAGGCCTATAAGGCCCCGGGGTCGTCCTAGGACCCGCTGGAGGGATCTCCAAGTTGGCCTGGGAATAGCTTGGGGTCCCTGGGAATGAGCTGGAGGAAGTTGCAGGGGACAGGGTCATCTGGGTTCTCTGCTCTCTTTGCTACCGCAACCCTATCTGGATTAAGCGGTCAACGACAATGATGAAACTAAAAGCTTTACTCACTTTGACTTTCCTTGAAAATTGTACTTTTTTTGATGTATAATAAATTTTATCCTTTTTTTGGGTCGAGTGTAAAGAAGAAATGAAATCATCTACTTAGTCATTTTTTTTTCTAATAATTCAGTAAACAATGGATAAACAGAGAAAAACTACATTTTTTTGGAGAAAAAAAATTGGACAAAAAATCTTCCCTAAGACAAAGTGCTATAGGAGGAATTCTGAAAAGACAAACATTTGCTTACTAGAAATCTATCATTTCTGTTACATTCCCATTGACCCTTGAAGATCCTTCGCTTTTCCTTATTTTTTCAGCCTATAGTTAATGTAACTGAAGAAGAAAGACCTCACAGTCACTTCTAGCAGCTTCAACAGATCTTACTTTTTCCAGTCACAGAGAGCACAGTTTCCCATCTCTGGCGTTTTAGGACCACTGGGCTGGTCTCAGCCAGTCTTTCATCACTTCTTGACATCCTAGTGATTCAATGTGAGGCAGAGTATTCAAGTGTCACCTGCTCCCTGTGTCTCCAGACAAGCATGTCTACTGCAATATTCCCACAGCTCTCACAAAGCTCCTACTGCTGATCCTTCCTACTTCAAGGCAATACAAATTAGTTTACAAAGCAGTATTGAGTAGTACTAAGTTATGAGAGAATACCTACATTGGCAGCCAACTCAAGTGAGCTACAAGTACAATCTGTTCCCTAATGAAGTACTCTTGCAAAGATGCCAAATAAATATTTAATTACATAATGTATAGTGTATCCTGAAGGCATTGGCACCCCATCATAAATATGAAAAAGGTCATATTAAAATAAGCCACAATGATAATCTTAATTTAACTGAAAGATGTAGCTTCCAAAATAAACCTTCAAACACCCTAAAAATAGAAGTACATCTGAACTTTTGGATGTGTTTTAGTTTCATTTTCCCAAAGAGTTAAATTTGTAGCATATTGTTTTCCTGTTTCTCTGAAAGATGTAAAAGTGACAAATCACATCCAGAAAATTACTAAAAATCAAAGAACTCACAGTGCAAATGAAGCAAACTGTCCTTAAAACACTAGTAACACCTTGAAATACCAATATTAGAACAACAATTAAAAAAAAACCCATCAACACCACTGAACTACTGGATAGTTTACACAGTCAGCAGGATGGTGAAGATCTAATGTAAAATCTAAGTCAACAAAATACAAGTATGGGATCCAACTATGTAGAAAGTTGCCAGAAAAATGCCTGCACTGTAGAAGAATAACAAATTAAAGAATCACAGTTTGCCAAACACTATTGACATTTTGGAATGGACACTGTGGCCAGAGGAGACCAAAATGTTCTGGCCATCACAGGTGGGTGGAAGCTGTTTTGCTGCCAGTGGTCTCTGGGGGCTTGCAAAAGAAAATCAATGGCATCATGAATTCTCAAAAGTATCAGGATGTTCTGGCCAAAACCTGGTTTAATCTGTCAGGAAGCTTGTTTAACTTTGTCTTTCAAGAGGACAATTATCCAAAACACAAATAAAAATCAACAGCATTTTACTCTGGCCATATGAGTTAGCCCTATTGAAAATACATGAGCTGTTGAGCTGCAGCAGGACAACCATACCCCAAGTCAATATATGAACCACAAGTACAGGGAAACGTTCTAAAAGGAGTATTGGTAAAAATTCAGCAAGGACAAAAGTGGAAGTGTCAATAATAGTGTGTCTTTTTGGATGTGCCAGGGTGAAGGGGAAGGGGCATTGAAAATAAGTTTTCCTTTTTTTCTTTTTTGATCTAATTAACAAACGTGATAATTCACTTGAAACACATTTAAATTCTTAAATTCTTAAACTCCTTTTTTGCATATATGATTTTCTCTTCTTAAAGCAGCTCTTTGTAACATTTTTGGTGAAAATTTAAGTTAAAATAGCTTTACTAAACATGCTAAAATATGGTGTCTATGTGCTGCTGCCAGTCACCCTGTAAAGCGTAGAGTAAGAAAAAGAAGTCTGGGATGTCAGGTCAGATTTTGTGTGATTTTTTTTCTGATTTCTTTTTGTTTCTTTTTGAGTACTCTTTCAACATTCTCACAATCCACTGATGTTACAAGATGTTTAGTGCAATTACACATTTCCACCAGAGAGGTCACCAAATACCCAAAATTTACAAATTGTAGTTTTAAGAACTGTAAAAAAAAAAAAAAAAAAAAAATGACACCTCAAGCTATCACATCACAGTGCCATGGCCAAGATCCAAGGTCCCATGTCATAAGTAGCTACGAGGAGGAGTTTGGGACAAGCTGTGTTAGCGTTTTTAACATGTACTTTGTATAGTAGTTCAGCACCTCAAGTAAGCAGATCAACCTGCCATATAGGGCAGAACCCAAGAGAATAACAAGTTATAAGAGCAGGGCAAAATCTCTAAAGGTGAAAAGCTTATCCAGATGCTGCTGCGTGAAAGATTGAGAGCAGTATTGATTTTTTGTGATAATGCCTGAGGCTGCATTCAGGGGAATGGGCCTGAGAAATTGGCAAGTTATGAAGGTTGTAGAGCTGTTCTTGGTTATGTTGTTCTAGTCACTGAAGGTAATTAAGACTAGGGCAGTCACAGTAGGACGAATCAGGCAATGGAGGATACACTGTCCTTTTAAATTACACATTAATCTACCATCCTGACACAAAACATCCATTCACTGAGGACACAGAAGGTGCTTCCTATTCTAGCTCAAGAAATCTGGAGAGCGCAAAGAACATTCATAGAATTTTAAAAAACTGCTTTCTTAAAACATTGTACAAGAATTCTGTGGTCTTTTAAGGAAGTACACTATATGGCTAAATGTATGTGTACATTTCTTATATTTGAGTTGGTGTTTCAGCCACACACATTGCTAACAGAAATATAAAGTCAATTGCATGCGATCTCAAAAGGCAAACATTAGCAGTAGAATTGGTGATATTGAAGAGCTCAGTGACTTTAAACATGGCACAGTCATAGAATGCCACCTTTGCCTCAAGTCAGTTTGTGAAATTTCTGCCTTGCTAGGTCTGCCCAAGCCAACTGTAAGTGCTATGTTGTGAAATGTAAGTGGGTAGGAGCAACAACAGCTCAGCTACACAGCGGTAGGACAAGCAAACTTACAGAGCAGCAGAATGCTTAAGCCCATTGCAGGTAAAAGGTTGCATCACTTGCTACAGAGTTCCAAACTGCCTCTAGAAGTAACATCAGCATAAAAACTGTATGTTTGGAGCTTCATGAAATGGGTGAGCCAAGCAGCTGCATAATAGTCTAAGATCACTATATGCAATGCCGAGCGTCAACAGGAGTGGTATAAAGCATGAACTCTGGAGGAGTGGACAAGTGTTCTCTGAAGTGAATTGCACTTCTCTATCTGGCAGCCTAATGGATAAATCTGGGTTTGGTGGATGCCTAGAGAACAATGGAGGATGGATAATGAAGCTTTTTTTTTAGGGTTTGGTTCAGGGTATCGTTAATGCTACAGTGAGGGAGATCAACACAATAATGCTCATCGGATGACCAACAATCTCATATAGGTGTGATGGCCTGGTATCCAGATATTTTTTTATAATATACAGTGTATAATACACTGAAATCCTGAAATCACAAATGAGAAGAGGTAAAGAATAAATTAGATTGTCTGCTCGTGTGAAGGTGAAGGTAGGGTTAAATCAGGGATCAGCTTTGAGCCCCTTCTTGTTTGCAATGGTGATGGAAAGGTTTACAGATGAGGTCAGGCAGGAGGCTCCATGGACCATGATGTTTGCAGATGACATTGTAATCTGTGGTGAGAGTAGAGAGCAGGTGGAAGAGAATCTGGAGAGGTGGAGGTTTGCACTGGAGAGGAGAGGAATGAAGGTCAGTAGAGACAAGACAGAATACATGTGTGTGAATGAGAGGGAGGCAGGTGGAAAGGTAAAGATGCAAGGAGTAGAGGTCGTAAAGGTGGATGGACAACCATCCAGAGCAATGGACAGTGTAGAAAAGAGGTGAAGAAGAGGGTGCAGGCAGGATGGAGTGGGTGGAGACGGATGTCAGGGCTGATGTGTGACAGAAGGATAGCAGCAAGAGTGAAAGTGAAGGTTTACAAGACAGTAGTGCGTCCTGCTATGATGTATGGTTTGGAGGTGGCGGAGATGAAGATGCTGAGATTTTCGTTGGGAGTGACAAGGATGGACAAGATTAGAAATGAGCAGATCAGAGGGACATTGAAGGTGGAGCAGTTTGGAGATAAAGCCAGAGAGGCCATGTTGAGATGGTTTGGACATGTGATGAGGAGGAATAGTGGATATATTGGTCAAAGAATGTTGGAGATGGAGCTGCTGGGCAGAAGGAGAAGAGGTAGACCTCAGAGAAGGTTTATGGATGTAGTGAAGGTGGTCATGGAGATGGTTGGTGTAAAAGTAGAGGAGGCAGTAGATAGGGCAAGATGGAGGCAGATGATCCACTGTGGCGACCCCTAAAGGGAGCAGCCAAAAGAAGAAGAAGTCTGTAGACAGCTTGTCTTTCAGTGCCTGCTATATGTGTACAAGATGGATCTAAGCACTACCCAAGCATAACTGTTCAGCTATGGATTTTTAGTGTTTTTAAAGCAGGTGTAAGTGCACAAGAATAGGAGACTTTATCAATTTACCAGCTGATCATTAAAAACACTAAGCCATTACATGAAGTAATCAACATATAAATTATTCCATTAAATACTAAACATAAAGCTAGGGCTAACACTTTTGTTCACTACCCTTTATGGTGAAGGTTTTTCTTGTAAATGCAGGAATGTTCTGTTTTCCTTTCAAGTGTCTATTATCTCTCAGCTCACAGAGAGGATTATCCCTTTTGTGGATTCATTCCGCACACTGATATATTATCGGCACTTTGTCCTGTTTCAGATTCTGTCCTTCATCCTGAGTCTCATTCTGCTCCCCGTCTGGCACTTCCAAAAGAGAGGTCCTGGATATTATAAGCTCTTTTCCATTCAAAATGGAAAACTCTCTGTCTGTCTGTCTGTTGCTCAAATCACAAAACATTGTCAAATTTGAAGCTCAGCTAATACTGATTATACCCTCTTATTTAATCATGTAACGTACTTTGCAAAACTACATAATTGCATAATTAGCACTTAGTTGTACTCAAGTTAATTGAATAATGTACCTTTACCAACTTAAAGAATTAAAGTAATTTCACCTCGACGACTGGCTGGTAATCATAATTTCACATACTCTTTCAGATTTAATTAAGAGTCGTGTGATTGTTTTGACCAATTGAATAAGAGTCTATTTACCTTTATTTTAGCAAACAAAAGCACTGTTGAGACCAAAGGCTCATTTACTGTGAAGCTCAAAAATTGCAAATGTGACAAAATCCTGTGAGTGAAAGGACATGCAGTTTGTTACTAAATGTCAAAGCATTTATTTATATATTTATTTTCAATTATGTCCCATGGACTGTGGACAGTGAATACACTGGCCATAAGTAAAGCAGCACTCTCTCCTGCCACAGCTGCGTCTGTGTGATGCCCGTCTAGCATATTACACATTTATAACTATCATGCCATCTGTTCAACATACCCAGTGTAACCTACAGGAAAGTGTTTGATAATGAAATTCTATCTTCTGTATATAAACACACTGCCTTCAAGTAAGAGGCATCACACATTTGCCCTGCTAATATGTGTGCTTGCTCTTTAACTACAATAGGGTTGTAGCAGCTTATTATGTGACAAATGATTATACAATTTATATCATTTAGAGCATCATTAAAATGGAATGAGTGGGTGGTAAGGCCACCCACAGCACATCTGTGTAGAGCTTCGCTGGCTTATTAAAGTTTAAATATGATATAGCAGAATTTCACAATTGTGTCCAATATCTGGCATCACAGAATACTTTATACTGTATCACAGCTGTTTTTTTGGCATTAAATCATGATTAGCATGTAGGATTTTCTGGTCCTTGCAAGAATGAATGTATTAATTTATACTATGCAGATCAATCCATCTTTCTAACATTTTGTTTGGAGAGCTTCCTAATACTCACCATTTATTGTTATTATTTAATTTGAACTCCAGCTCACTTTAAAAATGAACCATAAGTTTATGTGCAAGAACAGCAACTTGTGAATCACTGTTTTATTAGAAAGAAGTATTAAATAAGCTTGAGAACTGTGCTGGCAATATTCTGAAAAATATTATTTGTTCTAGATGAACTTGTGTGATGGGATTTGACAATATTACAGTACATAAGTCATTTGAGTAACTAAATAAGCTTTGAGGCAAAGCTGTGCACTTAAAAGTGCTGTAGCTATCCAAGGGAAAATAAGAAAACTACTAAGGAATACAATAAACATGTTTAATTATGCCAAGTGATGCTTATTATGTTACCTCCATATAAAATTTGTTTTGAACCAATAAGCATGTGTGCACAGTTTTGTTTATGCCTTCACTGATTAAAAAGTTCATGTGGAAGGAAATGTTACAATCAGCGCACTACAATCTCAAACTGTCGAGCCAAGATTAAGATTTCTGTTACTGTAGAATTTAGCCACTTTTCATCAAGACACTGTAAACAAAAGCAGACAAGATAGTGTCCAAAATAAATGTTTTCCGCAACTTCATTTCTCAGCAGAGTGACGCATTCTTCAATTTATTCATACAAAATGGACTATAATGGACCTATATTTCAACCATCTCTCATAACTAAATTATTTCTATATACGTTTTTTCTTTTAAAGTCTTTTACAGTAGCTACTGAATCATTTATAGTACTTATTGAACTATTTAAAATTCCTTTAGAGTAGCATTAGACAAAAAGGTGCTTTGAGATGAAACTGAGATAAAGGCGAGATGAGAGTTGCAGATAAACATGCAAGTTATTGGGCAAATCAGAGCACAATGTGTGTCTTTATTAAGATCTTTTCTAAAATTTAAGATGAGACACAGTTTCTTTACTGGGTTACTTAACTTGGCTCTTTTGCTCAGGAGACACAAGCAAAAGAGTGCACTTTACATGGCCAGGGCTCAAACGTAAGAATTACTTCACCAATTTGCACTGAAGTCCCTGTACTTACTGAACAATGAGCCTTAGCATGTAATAAGCAATTTTTAAGGAGCTAAGAGAGTATTAAGCATTGCTACATAGTTATTGCATCAATTAATCAATAACTTATGATGGTAATGATGGTTAGCACACTGGGACAGCAATTTGGACAGTAAGAACTAAGCACTAATATACGCTTATCTGCCTTCGCACACATATGAATTGAGTGACATACCAATCGTAATCCATAGGGTTTAATATGATGTCGGCCCACCCTTTGTAGCTATAACAGATTCAACTCTTCTGGGAAGGCTTTCCACAAGGTTTCGGAGTGTGTTTATGGGAATTTTTGACCATTCTTGAGCTAATCTGTAGGCCACATGAAGTTTGGAGGTCTGTAGCGACTGACTCTGCAGAAAGTTGGTGACCTCTCTGCACTATGCGCCTCATCGTCCGCTGACCCTGCTCTGTCATTTTACGTGGCTGACCACTTCAAGAGTTGTTGTAATTTTTAATCACTTCCACTTTGTTATAATACCACTGACAGTTGACTGTAGACTATTTAGTAGCGAGGAAATTTCACTACAGGACTTGTTGCACAGGTTGCATCCTATCACGGTGCCACTGAGAGTTCACTGATCTCCTGAGAGCGACCCATTCTTTCATTAATGTTTGTAGAAGCAGTCTGCAGGCCTCGTGTTTTTAGGTGGTTTTATACACCTCTGGCGATGGAAGTGATTGGAACATCTGAATTCAATGATTTGGATGGGTGAATGAATACTTTTGGCAATACAGTGTATGTATATATATATATATATATATATATATATATATATATATATATATATATATATATGTGTGTGTGTGTGTGTGTGTGTGTGTGTGTGTGTGTGTGTGTGTGTGTGTATACATCAAGTATATCAAATACATATCTAAATTAAATAAATTATATTGTGTATGTACTATTTATTACACACTGTTGTGTAGAAGATTTGTGCAGACAACTTTACAATTATGGTCACAAAGAACATTTAATAATTATTAATAATTTCTAAGCAATGCCACCAAAAAGGACTATATTGAAACTAATATGTTAGATGTAAAGAAATGTGTACTTCTTGAAGAGAACAGAAAAAGCAAGCATCTATAAAGTCCATAGAGACTTTATGTAATAAACTACTATAAAATCAAACAATTTGCTAGTTATGATAATTATCATTAATTAATGATTCATTGAGATATTACACAACCATTGGCAATAACTATAAACCTCTTAAAATCTAAAATAATGTTAGTTCCTGTTTCTATCATTAGTTAATGATTGATTGTGAAATTAGTTCAGTAATGCGTATTATTCTCTTAAGTACTATTATTAGATTTAGTCCTATTGTGAAGCAAACCCAGCTAAAGTCTTATTTGTCTTTTATATTATTTGGGTCACTTCATTCAATCAGTAAAAACTAATCTGAATTTCAATAACCAACAATACTACTACAACCACTACTACCACCACCACCAAAAAGGCTTCTAAATGGTTCCTGGCTTGGACATATGGCTTATATGAGTATGGTGCCTTTACATTATGTTGAGGTTGTGCTCTCACACCTGAAAACTCAATTTTCCTTAACCAGAGCAACGGACATGACCTTCCATTCGATAATGTCAATTAGGTCAATGTGTTCATTAACAATTTAATTAAAGAAACGCAACTAGAGCGTTAATCTCTGTTTACTCACAGCAGCTTTGGTAGAAGTAAAGCTTCAGTCTCATTTTATTGCAGATGAAAAGCAATCTGACAGTGGAGCTCTGGCTGCATCATGGTTGAAGGCCTCTGGTAGCTGATGGCTGAAAGGTAGTAAAATATCAACTCTCATTAAGCTGGACCTCCATGGTGTCCAGCCTGCTGTCTCAGGCCCCTCACTCTGTTTACATCTTTAGATTTAAGACACGTGCCTCAGCGAAGGCCATCACTGATTAATACCATCATCTTTCAGGGTATGAGCTAACATGTGGAGCCTGGCAGCTTCAATCTGTCCAGTGATCACAACTCAATCAGCAACCTAGTGTGGCTTCAAAGCCCAGATCTATCCATTTGTTACTGACTATAAATGGAGTTGCAGGCCAAGCGTGCCACATAAATTATCCCATCCACTCAGTGACAGATCATGGTCCTATTGGAGGAAACCCTGGATGGACACATGCATGCACACTGTAACACTGTATAATGCTTGTGTTATATAAGCATCTAATAAAAAAACACCTGTAGATAGCAAACACATCATCACTTGTACACCATATAAAAAATAATATTCAAAAGGAACTGTGTGGATTAAATGATATGTAGTCAAAGGCCAATATATGGGCTAAAGGGCCTCAGTACAGATACAGTTTTACATTTAGATAACATTGTGCGTACCGTCAATTGGTCAACACCTGACTTTTATGAGCCCTACTTGTCTATTTATATTACATTTTATATTTTTACGTTTTACATTTCCAAAAGATTGCCCCTAAGGTCAGACCCTGCTCAGTTTTTTAAACCTGATGCTCGGGTTAGTATCTGAAAGCCGACCAGGGAAACCAAAGGTATATTTAAGATCTTTAAAATAAAATCAACTGACAGCACTGGGAGACGTGATCATTTAATCAAAACTGGCAAATTGGCTGTATTCAAAACAAATTCAATACAAATTTTGACAGTAAAACATTTCTTATCTCCCTCTAAGCAGAAAATAACAAAGTCTCTTCAGGGAAGAGTTTGATGGCATAACATATCAAGGACAAAAAAAATCTGTTCTTAACAGAGAGAGAGCAGTAGCAGAGAGCTAGCCTGGGTGATGAAAGAGCACTTATGAACTACGCTGAAAATAGCTTCATGTAGAACTGCCCCCTTGAGCTGTAGAGGCTAAATTATCTCTGATAGACTGCCTGGACACAAAGACTCAATCTGCAGCGCTCTAGCAAAACCTATATACCAGGCTCAGCTTAGTGACATTGCCACAAAGAGAGCCATTAGTGGTCAATGTTGGAATAAAAGCAGTCATAACGAGTCATTAAGTCATCAGATCAGGTGGACATCAAGGAGGTGTATAAGAGTTGCTATTTATTTCTGCTTTACAACCCTAACCCAAACCACAGTGCACTTGGTCAGAGCTGGGCAAAGCGGGGGTACTCCTGACACCCAAAGGCCTCTGATTGTTGTGACTTATGATGACACCTTAACCTTTCTCTCCCTGCAGCATCCAGGGGTTGAGGCAAGTGGGTATAAATAAACCTCTGTGGCATTTTACAGCCAAAGGAGAGTGACTGGTGCTCAAAATATAAATGTTCCAAATTGTGCTGGATGGCTATATACTCCTACACTGCAACAGGTCCATCCTGATATGCAAAGGTAATGCTTTTGCCCACTGTATGTGTTGACCAAATGATGGACATACAAAGAGAAAATGTGCCTAATGACAAACATTTCAAAACAATCAAAACTGTAAATGGGGCAACATTTACCTTACATATATTTGTAATAGCTTCAATGATATTTGAATGATTATGCATAAATGTTTACCAGTTTTTATTAAAAACATGGCAACACTTTCTATGAATGTCACATTTGTAAGCATCTATAAACACATTTATAGCATGTTAGACTGCACGCATAAGGCAATATAAACATGGTTATGAATCTTTACAAAAAGGCGCTACATTGCATTACCCTATATAGCCATGTTTATTATACATTATGAATTGTTCATATCATGCTTTTAAGTAGTGTTAATAACATGTTATACTGTCAGTGCCAAAAAAGTCCATCCCGGCTTGGAGAGCATAAAATAAAGACAAGCACAAAGTTTATTTATGCCCTGAGATTTTCCATTGGTGCTGTTAGAGCTGCATCCTTGGGTTTTAGTCCTGAATATTTAGATGCTCCAAACAGGCTGTCCAGCCTTGAATAATTGCTACAATGTGCTGTTCTTAACCAGCGCTCTCACTTTAAATGTTACATCACATCACAACAAACCGAGTATGGATCAGTCCCTCCCCTGACCTCCCTCTGACATTACGCTAAGCATGAAGTTACTGTGGACTGAAGGCCTGGAGAGGGAGAGGCGAGATAGTAGAGTGCTGTCATTGTAAATTGTTCCCTCACTGGCTCTAACATCAAGAGCTAGAAGCTTTCACTTTGTAATACTCCATCCATCCATCCATCCATTATCTTCCGCTTCTCCGGGGTTCGGGTCGCAGGGGCAGCATCCTAAGCAATGAAGCCCAGACCTCCCTTTCCCCAGCCACTTCCACCAGCTCTCCAAGGGGGATTCCGAGGCGCTCCCAGGCCAGCTGGGCGATATAGTCACGCCAGCGTGTCCTGGGTCTTCCCCGGGGTCTCCTCCCAGGTGGACTCGCCTGTGACACCTCCCGAGGGAGGCGTCCAGGAGGCATCCTAACCAGATGCCCGAACCACCTCAGCTGGCTCCTCTCGACGTGAAGAAGCAGCGGCTCTACTCCGAGTCCCTCCCGGATGACTAAACTTCTCATCCTATCTCTAAGGGAGAGTCCAGACACCCTGCGGAGGAAACTCATTTCGGCCGCTTGTATTCGCGATCTTATTCTTTCGGTCATTACCCAAAGCTCATGACCATAGGTGAGGGTGGGAACGTAGATCGACCGGTAAATCGAGAGCCTTGCCTTATGGCTCAGCTCTTTCTTTACCACAACAGACCGGTAAAGAGCCTGCATCACTGCTGACCCAGCACCAATCCGCCTGTCAATCTCCCGCTCCCTTGTACCATCACTCGTGAACAAGACCCCGAGATACTTGAACTCCTCCACTTGAGGCAAGAGCCTATCCCCGACCCAGAGAGGGCTCTCCACCCTTTTCCGCCTGAGAACCATGGTCTCGGATTTGGAGGTACTGATTCTCATCCCAGCCGCTTCACACTCGGCTGCAAACCGATCCAGCGAAAGCTGAAGTTCGCGGCCTGATGTCCCCAATAGGACCACATCATCTGCAAACAGCAGCGATGTGACCCTGAGGTCACCAAACCGGACACCCTCCATCCCTTGACTGCGCCTAGAAATTCTATCCATAAAAATGATTAATAGAATCGGTGACAAAGGGCAGCCCTGACGGAGTCTAACTCTCACTGGGAACGAGTCTGACTTACTGCCGGCTATGCGAACCAAACTCCAGCTTTGTTTGTACAGGGCCTGAATGGCTCGTAGCAAAGAGCCATGTACCCCGTACTCCCAAAGCACCTCCCACAGAATACCCCGGGGAACACAGTCGAATGCCTTCTCCAGATACACAAAGCACATGTGGACTGGTTGGGCAAACTCCCATGAACCCTCCAGAATCCTGGAGAGGGTGAAGAGTTGGTCCAGTGTTCCACGACCAGGGCGGAACCCGCACTGTTCCTCCTGGATCCGAGGTTCGACTATAAGCCGGACTCTCTTCTCCAGTACCCCTGCATAGACCTTGCCAGGGAGGCTGAGGAGTGTGATTCCCCTGTAGTTGGAACACACCCTCCGGCCCCTTTTTTAAAAAGAAGCACCACCACCCCAGTCTGCCAATCCAGTGGCACCGCCCCCGATGTCCACGCAATGTTGAAAAGGCGTGTCAGCCAAGACAGCCCGACAACATCCAGAGCCTTGAGGAACTCAGGGCGGATCTCATCCACCCCTGGAGCCTTGCCATCAAGGAGCTTCTTAACTACCTTAGCGACTTCGGCCTCAGTAATGGACAAGCCTATTCCCATGTCCCCAGACTCAGCCTCCTCACTGGAGAACGTGTCGGTGGGATTGATCAAAGTATTCCTTTCACCGCCCAATGACGTCTTCAGTCGAAGTCAGCAGCACACCATCTCCACTATATACAGTGCTAGTGGCACACTGCTTTCCCCTTCTGAGTCGCCTGACGGTTTGCCAGAATCTTTTCGGAGCCGACTTAAAGTCACTTTCCAAGGCCTCACCAAACTCCTCCCATACACAGGTTTTTGCCTTGGCGACAACTGAAGCCGCAGATCGCTTGGCCTGTCGATACCTGCCAGCTGCCTCTGGTGTCCCACAGGCCAACCATGCCCGGTAGGACTCCTTCTTCAGCTTGACGGCATCTCTCACCTGGGGTGTCCACCACCGGGTTCGAGGATTACCGCCCCGACAGGCACCAACTACCTTACGGCCACAGCTACAGTCAGCCGCTTCAGCAATGGAGGAACGGAACATGGCCCATTCTGAGTCAATGTCCCCCACCTCCCCCGATATCTGGTCAAAGTTCTGACGGAGGTGTGAGTTGAAGATCAATCTGACAGGTTCTTCTGCTAGACGTTCCCAGCAAACCCTCACTATACGTTTGGGCTTGCCTGGTCTGACCGGCATCTTCCCCCACCACCTGATCCAACTCACCACCAGGTGGTGATCAGTTGACAGCTCAGCTCCTCTCTTTACCCGAGTGTCCAAAACACATGGCCGCAAGTCCGATGACACGACTACAAAGTCAATCATTGAACTGCGGCCTAGGGTGTCCTGGTGCCATGTGCACTTATGGACATCCTTGTGTTCGAACATGGTGTTCGTGATGGACCAACTGTGGTTTGCGCAGAAGTCCAGAAACTGAACACCACTCGGGTTCAGATCAGAGAGGCCATTCCTCCCAATCACACCCCTCCAGGTCTCACTGTCATTGCCCACGTGAGCGTTGAAGTCCCCCAGTAGGACAATAGAGTCTCCAGGAGGAGCACTTTCAAGCACCCTTCCCAAGGACTCTAAGAAGGCTGGGTACTCTGAACTGCTGTTCGGTGCATAAGCACAGACAACAGTCAGGACCCGTTCCCCAACCCGAAGGCGTAGGGAAGCTACCCTCTCGTCCACCGGAGAAAACCCCAACATACAGGCACCGAGTCGAGGGGCTATGAGAAAGCCCACACCTGCCCGCCGCCTCTCACCATGGGCAACTCCAGAAAAGAATAAAGTCCAGCCCCTCTCAAGGAGATTGGACCCAGAGCCCAAGCTGTGTGTTGAGGTGAGCCCGACTATATCTAGCCGGTATCTCTCAACCTCGCGCACCAACTCAGGCTCTTTCCCCACCAGTGAGGTAACGTTCCAAGTTCCAAAAGCCAGTTTCAGCAACCGAGGACCAGAACGCCAAGGCCCATGCCTTCGGACACTGCCCGATCCACAACGCACCGAACCCCTACTACTGCCCCTCCCATTGGTGGTGGGTCGATGGGAGGGGGGACTCATGTAACTCCTTCGGGCTGGGCCCGGCCGGGCACCATGAGTAAATGCCCGGCCACCAGACGCTCGCTGGCGAGCCCCTCCCCCAGGCCTGGCTCCAGGGTGGGGCCCCGGTAACCCTGTTCCGGGCAGGGTACACAAGTCCTGCTTTTGTGTCTTCATAGGGGTTATAATGGATCACACTTTGTCTGACCTGTCACCTAGGACCAGTTTGCCATGGGAGACCCTACCAGGAGCTTTTGTTCCAGACAACATAGCTCCTAAGATCATTCAAGCACGCAAACCCCTCCACCACGATAAGGTGGTGATCCAAGGAGAGGCTTTGTAATACTACACTACAGTATAGTAATGCTGATTTCTGCTAGCATTCTATTGGATATGCAGTGTTAACAGCCAAACTAATAGTGGTGTACATTAACTTTCCCACATTAGGTAAAACACGACATCTGACATTTGAAGCTTGTAATGTGCTTTACTGTGTAGGTTTTACTGTTTCTGTAAAATCCTACAGTAAATGCTTCAACTTGAAGCCTAAATCTTAACATTGGAGGAGGCTTTAGTACAAGACAACTTATGAGCTCTTATAATTTGTTATAAAAAGTACTTATAATGCATATTGTTAACAATTCATAATGCATAATAAGCATCACTATAACATGTAATGCATTTTTATCATGTTTATGATGCCTTACAAATGCATTATAATATGTTATATGAATGTGTTTATAAATGATTACAAAAGTGAGATTCATAGAAAGTGTTACCAAAAACATTAATAAAATATGTATTGAAAACAAGCCATGGAAACAAAATAATGCTCATGAATAACTACCAGCCCAGAATTAGCTTAGATTATGCTGCATGCAAGAAGAACCATTCAAATGAAAACCTGATGCAGCATGAACACTTCACATTGAGCTCTAATTTCAGCCGATAGTTGGTTAAATGTGCAAAGCGCCTGATTAATTATTGACAGAGTGGTAGATTAAGCTAATCAGAATGAAGAAATGAAACAACAATTATCAAATGCTCAAGAATGAATGTCTTGAACTTCGCTTGCAAAAATGTCACTTGCATTCAAACAGCAGAAACCCCAGTGCTCTCATAATAAGAGTCCCATACAATTCTATTGTTAAATTTAAGTTAATGATAAACATGAGTATTGTTATTATTATTGTTGTGATATTATAATATTGTAATGTAAGTTAACTTTATTAAACATTAATAAACATGGTCAAACCTATTTGGATGGTTCCCTATAGACAATCTACAGATACTCATATTATTAACACATTTTCTGGTGATACTCATTTAGGTTAAGGATAGGTTTAGAGGTGGGTGTAGGTTTTGCCTTGAGGTTAGGGTTAGGGTTATGGTTAGGTTTAGGGTTAGGAACAGATTCAATAGATTCAATTCAATCTTTCACAAGCAAGTTACTAGATGTTTAGTTGAATGCTAGTTAAAGATAGACTGAGCATCTGCAAAGCATCTGCAGTAGACCATCCAAACAGTGTTACCATAAACATTATTATTATTATTAGTAGTAGTTGTAGTAGTAATTTGTTGTAGAGCTTTGTAGAGATGATTGATAAAATGTCCTTAAATGAGTGCATACCGTATATGTACGATAAAATTCCTACTTGGGGAAAAATACATGACACTTTTCCTTACATTTTGTTGACCAGCCCCTTTGGAGAACCATAAACCCCCCAGGTAATTTGAGTTTGAGACCCCTGCTGTAGAATAATGTAATGTTAATATCAGCATAACAAACGCACACATTTAAGAGCTGGGAATAAATGGTTCAAGTTAAACCATCCTCATCTGTCAAATGAGCAGTCCATCTGCCTACTAGTGGTCAAACGTACTGTATCATGCAGTGACACTGCAGCATCTCAAGTGACCTTTGGCAGTAGAGATCTGTCTCTGGGGAAGGGGCTGCAGGGATTGCATCCCCCAGAGGAGCTGCTCCACAACACCTGATTGATGCACAGAGTTAATGAGGCATGAGAAGGACGAGGGTCATCTTTATTTAATGGCCACGGTGTTCTCTCATTCACGTCACCAACAGCAGATCTGCCCTGATCTACGGCTCTACGAGCTCCACTGTAATGAAGACATTAGCATAGACTGCTAAAGCATCTTTGGAGACACTGAAACTCTGTCATCAGCTGCCATATCCTTTCCACAACTGCAGTCCTCAGCACACGTTCTTTGCATAATGTTGCTAATTTGCTGTAAAATTATTATCCGCATTAAAATTTCAATGCTGTGTTCCACCTATTACTTTACAGAAACATGGACACACTAAGTGCTCACTAAAAATGTCAGCATCTTCCTCTCTAAACTTCAGCTATGAGACTTTTTCATTTAGCATGATTTTATTTTGAAATGGAGTCTCATTTTGTGCCTCATTAATCATATTTTTATAGATTTAGAAGTATAGTTGTACTTGTAATTAAACAGGTTTGACATCAAAATGATAAGAATTACTGTCTATCTAGACCATGTACTCATAAAAGAGTCAGTATCTGCTAACGTACGCTGAAAAAGAAAAAGCCTGATTAGAAATGAAAAACAATGATATAGGAATCAAAATAAGCAACAGGACAATCTGATTTAGAAGATCTGTCAGTTCTTTTCAAATGTACAACAAATTGGCTTGAAACAACAGAGACTCTGCCCTTTTTCTTATTTTTCAAATATTGTTCTTGCATTTCGCTGCTTCTATTTCATTTTGCAGATGAATTGCAGGAGTTACAGAGCTGTTTTTTGATACATTTGTTCTATTGGATACAATATCATTGAAATGCATCACTGTGACTACTCGAGTTCTCTTTGTAACAGTCCTTAGCTAAGCTCTGCGATCAAGATGACATCAGAATTAGAAAACCTGAACCCTTGAGAAATACAAGTAAGAAACGCAGGAGCCAACAGATTGCTCATTCATTAGACTTAATACTCATTTATTTTGACAGGAATGGGGAATCTCTCTCCAGCACCATTTCATCAAGATTGATCTCATTTAGAAAGCTGGACACTGTGCTGTTTAACACGTCAGCATCCCACAGGAACAATTTACCATTTGCAGTAGACTGCTCTCTATTCTGCATGCATAGGTTTGTGACACTGCGGCTGTGACAGCGTCGACTTCTTCTGCCTCATCGTAATGCAGAGCGGCTGTCTCAGGTGTAGGACCTTCTGATAACCAGTGTCTGATTAGCTTTGCCCACAAATGAGCATGAAAGTTCGTAAGAGCCAGTGATAGCGTCGACTTGCTTCTACAGTATCATGTAAACATTTTAACACGTAGAGTGGTGCCTGACTCATATATGGATCACTCTACCGAATCAGTTCAAAGTCAAAGTTAAAAATCCATTTGCTTTGAATGAGCCTATGCCTTCATTATGTTTATTTTATTAAAATAAAGGATTGTCACTACCAATACAATAATGGCACCTCAAAAAAAATTGTTCTAAAGTTTCAGTAGTGACTGTTTTGGTCATGACATGAAAACATGGGACAGCACCGGCATCTTATATTGGAGAGTATCTACCAAGATACCGCATAAATTAATACTGATTGGAAAAAAAATACCTTTGGAGTTTCAAGATTTTGCCTTTTTTGTTTCCAACCAAAACTAGAAATTTAAAATAAAATAAAGTATTACTACAATATGTGCACAGATTAAAAACAGACATATTAACCTTCCTATTATGTTTGCAAATTGGTTACATAATTGACATTTGCGGGTCAAATTTGACCCTTTATAGCTAAATCATACCAAAACAGTCCTAGGACATGTTATTCCATGGTTTCATTTGACGCTACTTGCCAACTGCTCACCCACCATCAACTCATAGATTAACTTATTTTATTGTATTTTACTTTTCATAATTACCAAATTTACTGAAAATAAGACATTTGTTTTCAACATATATTTTAGACCATACAATTTAGGGCATTAAATTGGTATTTTGGATAAAGGAGCCACATATTCCACATATTCCACTGGATTATCTTTTTTGTAGAATGTATATACTTCACATACATTTTATTTGTGTTCATTACATCACATTATGAATACATTTTATACTATGGGTCAAAATGGACCCTTATGTTATACACACACACACACACACACACACACACATTTTCTAAGATGCTTTTCCCTCAGGGTCACGGGGCCCTTATGTTACAAATCAGACCAAAAGAGCTTTATTAATTTTTCCTGAAGATCTTGTGGGCGCTTTGGTCAATATGGTTTTATTTTGAGGTGCAATTGTCCTCTGAGTTTCAGACGGGGATAAAGATGCTATTTGGGTATTTTAACCATGAATGTGTCCCTTTCAGCATTTTCCTCATTATAGTCTTATTCCTCAAGCTCTAAATTGATTTGAACATTGCTCTCTGTGTCAGATGCCTCTTCTTCTATTTCACTCTCAGCGTCTTGTAAACCATGGCCAACGTCTTGATCAATGATTGAATGGACTTTATAGACTGTGAAACTCCTTTTAGGAAGTTTTTAGGAGGTTATTCTTTTATGGTGGCAGCAGATTAAAATATATAGTGAGAAATGTGGACTCTGTCCTGTTCAGGACCCTTATACCAGTTTCGCCCCTCCCTCAAGAGACATGGATTATAATTTCCTGTGTGTGTTTATGTAAAGCCTTACAAATTGTAATGACCTTTATCTGCGCTGTGGAGCTGCTACATTCTTGATTGCCATTCTGAACTACAGGGTCAAATTTATTCCTGAACAGTATCCTTGTACCCAAACAGGGTAGAGACTATATAAACATCAATTTGTTTATCTTAATTTTTAGACATTCATATCATCACTGTTGAAGAAATCATCAAGTTTCATGGAAAAAAAAAAGTGTAATGGGATTTTAGAGACATTGAATTCTGAAAAAGGGTCCATTTTGATCCAGAATGTGATAGGAGGGATAAATAAAAATCAACAAAACAATTTACATTCATTTTTTTAGTTCTCCTTTGGCCTAGGAGGTCCTGATGGGTCCTTACTGATGCTTTTCTTTTCTTTCCTTTTTTTATGGAACATTTCAACATTGTTTTTTGTATCATCGAGTGTCTCTTTACTAAGGAAACTGAATTTAAAATTTTAAAAAAGCAAGGAGTGTTTACCACCAGTGTGAGAAATAACCCCTGCTATTTAGGGGATCCTGTTTTGGCTGTCCACTCCAGCTTTTACTGGCTGCTTGCCATAGTGGCGCTGATACTAGCTTTCACAACAAAATGTTTGGTTTAATTCCTTTGTAGATGCTATCTTCTAGTTTGTTCATGCAGTCATTAACAGATCTTCTTTGGTCTTCAGTTTGAGAAATGAGTAAGAATTCACTTTTTCATCCAAGACGCCCAAGGACCCCTTGCATTTCGTACCTTGTTTACCACTGAAATTGAGAAGTGAGACGATGTTGAAGAGTTCAGCATATTCCACCAGGCAAAACCTTCTGTCCTTCTCTTTCACGCTTATCTCAGTCACAAAACTGAGTGTGATATTTCTTACAACTTTATGATTGAAAGGAAGAAGAGCCACATGCAAAATAAAATTCAAGAGGGAAAGGATCCTCTGCTGAATGTCATAGACATTTCAGAAAATAATTAAGCCAAACAATTAGTTCTGGAGATTTAGCTGTGAAAGACACTGGACCTCTGTGGCACAGTCACAGTTCTCACAAGGACATCTTTAATTACTCAGTGTTCTCTGTGCTCTCCTTTGTGACTCCCTCTCTCGATCCATCAAGGCTTTATGCTTTTAAGGGAAAAGATCATTGCTTTTTCTACTAAGATACACTTTCACATTCAAGTTCAATTGCCATGAGAAGAGTTTACGGTTGATTTCACAACCTTGCCATACCACAAAAGTAAGGGTGAGAAATAGCATTGAAAGCACCATTTTTGTGTTATTCACCCATTTTAAAAACACATTTCTTAACATTACAATGTGCAAGATATGATCCAGTTCACAGGGTGTGAAATAGGTAGCCTTTAAATGCAGAGAGCTTGAAGAAGAGACAAAAAATGACAGAGAAGTGGAAGAATCATCAACACTTTTACTGGAGGATTTTGCTCTTTCTAATAAAAGAATGATCTTGGTATATAGAAACTTTTTGAAGCTTGATTCAGGTTCATAAAAACACTAAAGACCAAATAACCCAGCAGACACCTGCATCCAAGTTTGAAAACAAGACTTATGCAATAAACAATGTGTGTTGCAATATTTTACTTGCAAAGAAATTATAACATGCTATCACATACAGTACTGTGTACTTAGGCCCCAAAGCACACTATTAAAAACCTCCTTATCTTGGCAATAAGCATGTTTGTGTTTGTAAAAGCACCATATATCATTTAAATACATGTAAATAAACATAAATACTATAAATACAGTAAATAGTAAGTAGTTAATATCTTGTAAGCTTGAATGAAAAACAAAGCTTAGTTATGGATTTCTTTTTTATGTGCACCCTCAGCCATGGCAAACTTTTGAATTTCATCACCAGCACTCTTGATTTAACCTAATGAAGTATTGATTAGCCATTTCCCAGCATAAGGGAAAAAAGTAGAAAATAAAGTTTACCATAAATTTGCACAGAAGTCTCAACAGCACGGTAAGCTGCTTATACTGCTGACCCACTGGCCAAATAATATGTTCAGTTTCAAACAACCATGATATTTTCAAAGCAAAGGAAACTTGCCTTGGCTTTTGTACTGGTGCAGCCAGACTCTTCACATTTTGACCCTATTATGTATCTGTTTTTGCACCATGGAAAAATGTATGCAACCTAATCTACCACACTAAACTACTATACTGAGAAAAAAAGAAAATATTTGGAGCAGAAAAGGTCATAAATAAGACAGAATAACTTCACTACTGAAGTAGCTACTAAATAATTTGTTACATTGCACTGGATTACATCACTACACACAGAGAAACTGAGCTAGTAGCCTTGAAATGGAGTTTAAAATGTGATCTTAAAAGATCCATCCATCCATTCATCCATCCACTAAGCTGCTTCTCCCTCAGGGTCACGGGGGGTTGGGGGGGGGTGGTGCTGGATCTCAGCAGTCATCGGGCGGAAGGCATGATACACCCTGGATAGGTCGCTAGTCCATTGCAGGGCAGACAAACAGACACAATCTCACAGCTAGGGGCAATGTAACATGTCCAATTGGCCTGACTGCATGTCTTTGGACTGTGGGAGGAAACCAGAGAACCCAAAGGAAACCCACGCAGACATGGGGAGAACATGCAAACTCCATGCATAGAGGACCCCGGTCACCCGGCCGGGGAATCGAACCCAGGCCCTCCTCGCTGTGAGGCGACAGCGCTACCCACCGCGCCAAAATGAAACAGACAGTCAGACAGACACTAAGTAGACCAGAGTTACTGAAATGGAATTTATTTGTCGGTTTTTGATTGTCAAATCCAAAAAAAGTTTCGTGTGAAATGCTAATAAAGCACAAAACAGTGAGTATAACATTCTGTTTGACCCCTAATTGATAATGGAACAAAAACACATATTTCATGTTTTACCTTATGAACGTTATTGTTTTTTTTGTAATTATACATTCATTCCAAATTTGATGCCAGTAACACATTCCAAAAAAGTTGGGACAGGAGCATGTTTACCACTGTGTTACACCACGTTTCCTTTTAAACAGAACTTAATATTTGTTTGGGGATTGTGGACACAAACTGATCACATTTTTAAAAAGTGGATTTCTTTCCATTCTTCTGTTTTATAGGTCTTTAGTTGTGAAACTGTACAGGGCCTGTATTGTCATATTTAGAGTTAAATAAAGTGCTACATGTTTTCTATGGCAGAGAGTTCTAGAGTTCAGGCCAGTGTAGCACCTGCAGTCTCTGATTACGCAGCCATTCTGTTGTATAACATGCAGAATGATGCTGTTGTCAGTTTGAAATAAACATGGACGTTCCTGCCAAAAACATCATCTAGGATGTCATGAAGAAGTAAGTACACCCCATGAAAAGACTTTTTAAACATATTTGAAGTCTTCATTCATAGTGTGTGATAGATAAAGGTGATTTAATTTAGTGACACTTAGAATGAACATTTTTCCATCATTTATGTAATTAAATCAATTAAAATAAACAGTAATGTGATTTTCTAATGTGGAAAAAGTAGGTACTCCCCTACATATATCACTACTTCAAACATGTCAAAATGAAATCAGATGCACCTGATTTGGTAGATATGATTAGAACACTGTTAGAGAATATCTTGGAGGAACTTGTCTTATTTAACTCCTTTCATGACCAGGACCTGCCAGTGGGCACAAAATTTCATTGCACACTTCAATGATCTAATGAATAGCTCAGCCAGTTTGCAATGAAGTTCCTGTAGTTACTGAATAATAAGTCTTCATATGTAATAAACCTGGGATTTTAAGGGGTTAACCCAAGAGCAGATCATACGATGCTAAAAGACGCTAAAAGAAGATTCTAAGAACCCCAAAATTTCAGTATGAAATTATGAAATTAGGGGATGTGAGAATGTACAAGCAAGAAACTCCTCAAACGTTGCCCATTTGAAAGAATTGTGCCTGGAGGAATGGGCTAACCTTTCTCCCAGTAGATGTCAGAAACTGGTAGACAGTGTATGCCTATAAAGGTAGACAGGAAATGCCTATAAAGAGTTGTTTCTGCCAAAGGGGGCAGTACAAGTTCCTGGAACCAGGGGTGTACTTACTTTTTCATCAGACAAAAATGATATTTCAGTTAGTTCTTTTTTAAATGATTGCAAAGTCAATTTTCTATTGTGTTGTAATACATAAGGTTTATCTATACAAATAATCTACAAGTGTCAAGACAGATACTACTGTTTAACTTAAGATCAAATATTAATATTTCATCATATACCAAAAAAGGAGAAACATTTCCTACTTCTTTTTATGACTGTATGTTGCTTTAAAAAGTGCCTTCACAGATGTGCAAGCTACGTACTAATATCCCCACATACTATGACAGACCTTGGCTTTTGAACTTCATGCTAGATGGTCCTTTTTTCTTTAAGCCAGAGATCACATTCTCCATAAACAATCCATTTCCATAAACAATCTGAAAGGTTGACCTGTCAGAACACAACATATTTCCACTGTGCATTAGTCCAGTTTGATGAACTGAAGCCCAGAGAAGTCAGCGGCGTTTCTAGAAGCTGTTAAGATATGACTCCCACTGTGCATAGTACAGTGTTAACTAAGGGGTTGTAAGGGGTTTTTGCCAGCTTGTCACAGAACCATTATTCCATATTTAAGAGCCTCTGAAGTTCACAGGCATGCTATCCAATCAGATAATTAATACTAGTGCCTTCGTTAATGAAAAGGCATTTGATATGTAGGCATAGTGGTATGGAATCAAGGTACTTGCAGTTAAACGAGTCAAAGACAAGGCAAAGTGCATATTAGAAAGTGCATATTATAACAACCCTTCAACTCTTAATATATTTAATTTCCAGTTGAAATGGCCATGAAGTTATTCATATCTCAATGTTGAGAAAAAAAGAAAAAATATGAAAAAGGTTTTAGTCCAAGGTGCTGTATATTAATTTGTAAGAACTTCAGATATAATCAGTTGGTGAATAGATGGAAAAAAAAAATTTCTCTAATGAAGGTGGTATTTATAATAATATGACATTGATATGTGATATTTCTTGAATGTGTAGAACACGTCCAGCAATATGAATCATGAAAAAAAGAAGACATTTTTGAAAGTGGTCTATAATGCATTTTTGAAAGAAAGCCTTCATAGATGTAACAGAAAATTACACAGATGCTTCAACAACTAAATAAAATATCAAAAAGGTCAGAATTCAGTCTGTCCAACCTTCACTTTTTACAAATCCTATTATTTTTGGTTTTTCAAAGAAATCTGCAGGGATATTGTATCACACTTCCAAACGTCAGCCTGAGCACCTTCTTGGTTTGATTTGCAATCTTTTCTTTTGCTTTGTCTGTTTCTCAGTAACAGTTTCTTAACAGCTACACACTCTTTCAGACCCACAGCGTTGTGCTGAATTTTCTCACAGTGGAAGGATAGACAGAAACACCTGTGAATTTTTCAGATCTGAAGCAAGAGGCAAGTGTGGATCTTTAGTTTCTCTAACTCTAATTATGTCTCAAAGATGAAAACTGTGGTAGACACCAGGTCTTGCACACATTTTAGGAGTCGGATTGTCACTATTTTTTTGCATTTTTTGGGCTCCAGTTTTGGAAAATCCTTTTTTCACATAATTTCTTTTAACCTTTCCCTTCATCATGCAAGTGTATCTAATCTTATCTTCTCAGAAATATCTCCTAAAAGTGTGAATAAACGTAATTTAATGGCCACTCTGACTAGAAATGAAATTGATCTCTGACTTTCGCACGGTACTGTAACTGTGTTTGAGTTTCGTTTAATCAAGACAATATCAAGAGTTACTGTATATTGATATTTCAAAATATCTATATCAATACATACTGTAGCTCTGAATCATGTTTTAGTGTATTGGAGCACTTTTAGGTGTTCTGTTTTTTTAAACAACTCCTCTTATTAAATAAGAAAACAATCTCCTTCTAGCTTAACATAAACTCCAATACAAAAGCTGCTAATACACAATTTGCAGTACCTTTGTTTCTAATGCTCACACCCATAAGTGTGCAAAAAGATAAACGAAAAACTAATTAAATCAGGGAAAATGTGGGTACAGGTCAAACTGTTAATAACTTTGGATAATTCAGAGTCACCATTATTAAATGACTTTGGAGACCAAGTCAGCCAATGCTCAGGACTGTGTCCCTAAACACAACTGATATAGCATTCTTACATCAAGACAGGGGATAAGAACAGGAGCATCATTAGGGTAAATATTATTATTCATTAATTTATTAACTATTTAACACAACACAAAATAACAATACCGCCGCATGACCCCTGGGATAGGCTCCAGCACCCCTCGCGATCCAGAAGGTGAAGCGGTTTAGAAGATGTGTGTATGTGTGTATAATAACAATTTTAAGAAGCTTTTATGAGCTTCACTTTCATGATAATTACAAAAATAATAGCAAAGTCCTTCATCAGCAACATTTCCCATGGGTACTGAAAAATTCAATTCAATTCAATTCAACTTTATTGTCATTATACAATAAAGGGTAGTACAGTATCACTATTAGTGATACCATTAGTAGTAAGGAATCACTATTGGGCTACTTCTCCAGTGCAGTAATAAAAGATAAATAGCAAACAGTGCAAAGACAAAAGACAGTAAAAGACAAAAGGTGCATAGTCAGTAAGCACAAGTATCGAACATAGACAAAATATGCATAGGCAAAGGTTATAACAGGTATACTGGACGTATAGACAGTATGTGCATAGTCAGATATTCAAATGTATCAGATATATTGACAGAAATGTGCAGTATTAGTGTTGCAGAAAGAGATGTAAACAGTGATCAGTATATAAAGTGTACAGTGCAGGTAGAGAGTAGCAGCATAATGTTCAGGTAACATTAAATAAACTGTTACAATATAAATATATAAATATACTAGAAATAAGGCTTAGTCAGAGATGAAGTGTACAGCATACAGTCCTCTGAGCTAGTGGAGCTCAGGGTGTAGTGTGCTGGGTGGTCAGGCTGATCAGTAACAGACTGTAGTGATGTTAAGCTCAGGTCGATGCTGCCGGTGTGACCAGTTTGACAGTTTTGACTTTTTTGTTCATTTAATTGAATTGGCCAGTAACACACACTAGCCAGCCCAAACAACCACTTATCCACCTGTTATTACTTAAATTGAACCCTCTCTTTAAGACCGGTCATTGAGACCAATCAATAAGCAAGATCTAGTAAAATAAGCTTAAATAATTTAGCACCAAACACACACATTGGCTGCTAATAGCTTAGAGTTGATAGTAGAAACCTTGAGGCAGATTTGGAATATGCAAGCTTTGTGGACTTCTGAAAAGGGTAGAGGAGGGAAACAGTTGCCAAGGGAAATGGCTTATGCAGCAGATCTGAAGGTTAAAATCTCATAGAGGCTTTTGGTTGTGAGCAGGGCACGGTGAATGTTACTTACCCAGGGGAGAAGGAATTACAGTTGGAATGAAATGTAAGCGATCCAAATGTGTGACCACCCTTGAGAAATTGACATTGGTAACTGTTTAGATCCTATTTACACAGTCAGCAAAGACGCAGCCTTCACACTTTACTGCTCATTTCCTTGTACACAATACCACTGTCTTTTCCATAGGTGCAGAAAAATGGGAGCCACAAAAAATGCTTTTAAATGTGGACATAAAATCATTTGTCTCTTCGTGGTTCTCCAGACAGGCTCCATTGAACAAAGCACCTGCTTTTAAGAAAGAGCAGAAAGTGTGTGTTTATATGGACTTAATAATTCAATTATAATCAGATTTCTGCAATTATCTGATTATTTAAATGATAATGTAAATAGCATACTCCAGTTTCTGAGATTGGAGGAAGTTCTAGAAATCTGACTAAGAAATCTAACTGGACTTTAGCTCATTAATAAGAGTTCTCAGTGCAAGTATGCTCTTACTCAGATTTCTTTCAGATTTTTCAGCTTGTGCATGTGCATAACCAGACCATGATACTGGAAATAAGTAAGCAGCATTTAGCACAGCGACCGCAAAATGGCAACAAAACACACTCAGCGATGCTGAAACCAACTACATGACAAAATGAAAGACAAATATTTTTCATCTTCTAGATGATGCATATGTTCATAATTTTAGGTAAAGTGGCTTGATGTTTCTTTTTTTTTAAAAAAAGCCTTAAGATAAGTTTTACATATGGTTTATGTCATGACTTATTCTGGGACTTTATTGCAAAGCAGGGTCCTGATTACTACCTGACTCATGTGACCTGGATTTTTCCCATTATCTGAAAAAGCAAGTGCATGTAAACCTGATTCTCAGCGGTTATTGGATTATTAATTGTATGTAAATGCACTCAAACAGCACCCATTAAGAGGTGGTGTACTGAGATGGAGTATTTATAGGCATGCCATACAGTGTAAAGCGTTATACTCCCAGCAACCCTTATGGAGATTTTTATGATGTTAATGTGTTCAGTGGCTTGTGCTTGTGCCTGCCCTGAGATATTGCTCTTATTAAGTTTTCATTTGTAATTGGAGCGGTTAAGCAGTAAGCATGGTGGCCCAAGTGCCTAATCTTGCCGGGTAGTAAACACAGTCCCCACTAGAGACTACACTCTATATTACACATCCAATCAACTATCATTGTAGTGCCAGCCATGAAGCAGTCATAATCATAACTTATGATCAATTATGGATGTTTTATAACTGTTGTGCACGGCAGCAGATCCGTATATGCACTTCTCTCATAAAAGACAAAGAAAACAGTGATAGGATTTAATATAAAAGCTACATGTGTCCAATTTCATCAATCAAAAAAGATGTGTTATTACTTGTGCGTGTGTGTGTGTGTGCATGTGTGTGTGTGTGTGTGTATTTCGCTTGATTATGCAGAAAGCAAAAAACATGAAACACAACTATTAGTATCCACTATAGATATATTATTTGATTAGGTCTGCTGGCCAACTGACAGAGGCAATGCTTTACAATTAGACTGAGATGAGACAAGATATATTTGAAAGTACTTAAGCATTACCTCACTCAGGAAAACTCAGTGGATGCTGGGGAAGTGAGCAGTTTGTATACCCAGACCCCAAAGATCTTATTACAGTTTTAGAATTTTTGGCTTTGAGCCAGCTAGATTTACAGCTCAAGATGGTCCATCAGTTGGAACATTGTTTCATGGAGCTTCAAGAGTAAGGTGATAAGTAGTCTAGCATAAAGGGATTCTTGTACTTTCTCATTGACACAAAGTCAGAAGAGCATCACTCCATCAACCACATGAGGTGAGGGTCAAGTAGTTTAAGGATTAATCTGAAGCGCCACCAGGCTGGGAGCTCTGGTGGAGTCACAGCAGCTGTTCCCTTGAACATAATGGTCTTGAAGAGTTCAGTGGATCAGGAACGGAGCTGATTTTCTTTTCCTGCAGTTGTGGACACCAAGGCTCGGCCAGTGAGGCGTGAGATGGCGAAGGCCACCTTGGCAACCTTGAAGTCAAATGACTATCTGCCATAGCTTCAAAAGGAAATCAGACCTCGTCTCTGAGGATTCACTGTACAACTCTGAGTGGGCTCACTGTGGGTACCACTGCCACTTTACAGATTTCCAAGGTGATCTCTGTCCAAAAAAACAAAATCTATCTCCAATATGGTATTTTTCAGGAGAAAGCAGAAACATTCTTAACTTTTAAAGTACAACCACCCTTCCAATGAAGTTGAGATGTTGTGTAAACATAAATAAAAACAGAATATGATGATTTGCAAATCCTTTTCAACCTATATTCAATTGAACACACTACAAAGACAAGATATTTGATGTTCAAACGGATAAACTTATATATATTTGCAAATACTCCAAAGAAGTTGGGAAAGGGGCAACAAAAGACTGAGAAAGTTGAGGAATGTTCAAAAAACACCTGTTCGGAACATTCCACAGGTGAACAGGTTAACTGGAAACAGGTGGGTGTCATGATTGGCTATAAAGGGGACATCCCTGAAAGGCTCAGTCATTCACAAGCAAGGATGGGGTGAGGTTCACTACTTTGTAAACAACTGTGTGAGCAAATAGTCCAACAGTTTAAGAACAACGTTTCTCAACATGCAATTGCAAGGAATTTAGGGATTTCATCATCTACAGTCCATAATATCATCAAAAGATTCAGAGAATCTGGAGAAATCTCTGCAAGTAAGCGGCAAGGCAGAAAACCAACATTGAATGCCTGTGACCTTCGATCCCTCAGGCGGCACTGCATTAAAAACCGACATCATTCTGTAACGGATATTATCACATGGGCTCAGGAACACTTCAGAAAACCACCGTCAGTGAACACAGTTCGTCGCTCCATCTACAAGTTAAAACTCTGCCAAGACAACCCCAAGCCACATTCTGCACGTGTTACAACAACGTGGCTTGGTAGTAAAAAAGTGCAGGTACTAGACTGGCCTGCCTGCAGTCCAGACCTGTCTCCCATTGAAAATGTGTGGCGCATTACGAAGCGCAAAATATGACAACGGAGACCCCGGAATGTTGAGCAACTGAAGTTGTACATCAAGCAAGAATGGGAAAGAATTCCACCTACAAAGCTTCAACAATCAGTGTCCTCAGTTCCCAAACGCTTATTGAGTGTTGTTAAAAGGAAAGGTGATGTAACACAGTGGTAAACATGCCCCTGTCCCAACTTCTTTGGAACATGTTGCAGGTGTCAAATTCAAAATGAGTGAATATTTGAAAAAAAAAAACAATGAAGTTTATCCATTTGAATATTAAATATCTTGTCTTTGTAGTGTATTCAATTGAATATAGGTTGAAAAGGATTTGCACAACATTGTATTCTGTTTTTATTTATGTTATACACAACGTCCCAACTTCATCGGAATTGGGATTATATATAATTTAATGTAACAAGATGTTTTTCCAAGTACTTTTGGACCATTTCTGTTGCCCACTCATTATATAATGTTCAACATGTAAATAGCAGCATGTACACAGTAGCTCACCTTCTAAAACACTCATTGAACACTTCACCTGTTCTTACTGCTTACAACAAGACTGGGCCCTACTGGCTTCTTACCTTATGAAGGAGCACTTTTTTGGCTACAACCACAAAACAAAGTGTTTTATTATACTTAAGAGGTAAGATTAGCTAGGTCTGGTAGACAAAAGCACAAGCAAAGATTCACAATAAGACAAACTAGATGGGACATTTAAATATAGGGATCACTGGATGATGGGAAACAGGAGAGAGGGTTAGACAATCAGGGGCGTGGGCATCACACCGTGAACCGTGAATGAGAGAGAGAGAGAAGAGAAAGAGAGAGCTATTATGTGAAGTACACTTGAAGTCCGCCTGAATCTTCACACCTGTCTAAACGAAGATAAATTGCAGAAGCAAAAATAACTTGGCAATTTTTCAATAACACTTAAAGGAATACAATTGACATGGGAAATCCTAACATCTCACTGCATGAATTCACAGCAGTTCCTGCTCTACTGAAGTCCTTTACACTCGGCATCCTTTTTAAGTCTTAGAGGACTGTCTCTCCCAATCTGTCTCATTAGAATAGTCATAAATCACAGTGTTTAATCACTGTCCCTAATGGGAGGAAACACACAGAGCAAGGTCACTGGAGTGTAACTACAGATCCCTGTACACTGTAGTCACAACACACAGCTCTTTCTTAACTGCTCATTGTACTGCTCTCAAGCTGCACTGAGTCATTGAGTTGCAACCCAAACACCTGCTACTACCACAATATTGTTCACATAAAAGGGAGTGTGAGACATTTTAAAGTGAGGATCATGCTGCTTTATTGTACCTACTCATGGAAAGCATCTGTTCTTAGGGAATGGAGAAGATTCAAGTAGAGCCCTAAAGAAGAGCTGCAGCTGTCATTCAAAAACAGCACTGAGATCTTCAGAAGACAGAGTGTCTACGGTAGTTCCATATAAGAAAGTCTGTTCATGCAACGATCATCTTAGCAATGCCACTAGGCAGTTACTTCCACTCATACCACACCAGACTCCTATCTATTTTAATGCGGAGAGGCCTAAAAACAGAAGCCGAAGACCATAGAAGCATCTCAACGACATATTTGAAATCAGTATTAGTATTTAGTTCTATGAGAACATGTGAAAACTGCATAGTTTTGCTCTACAGAATGTGCAGCCCTCAAGGGAAATATATGAAAGTGAGATTGCTAGTCAACAGGTCAGTGAGGAAAAGATTTACTCTGACAGAATAGGTGACTTGGGTTACAGTACTCCCATGGCACAGAGCATGAACGTACTTATAACAGACGCTTTGAAGTGCTAATATCAAAGCAATCCATCAAGTTAGTGGTGCTTGCTTACAAAAAGTCACCTCTCTCTATGGTCTGATCCCATGGGCTTCTGATCTGCTTGGGGACACATACATGTGACTGAGTGAGGAGTGCTTTGGTGACCAGGTCACATAGGCCTTCTCAGGGAGAACCATACAATACACTACACTGCGAAATTACAATCCATGTGCTCTGATATATTGTGAGTAATTACAAATCATACACACACACACACACACACACACACACCGTCATGATTGGCCCCCTTCCAGTCCTGTCTATGTACATTTATTTTGTTTCTTCCCAGTCCTGCCCCCTTGTTTCTTGACTCTGTTACGTTAACTGTCATTATCCCTGTTGTATTTGAGCCCTGTGTTTTCCCTAGTCCTTGGCTGGTCTTTCCATAACGTTTGGGAACGATGATGAGGTGGACGCATATGTGGAGATAAGCGAGATTTATTATGGGCAAATCAAGAATCAGGGTCAAGACGGTCCAGGGTCAGGTAGCCAACATGGAGAGATTGGGGTACAGACATGACAAACAACAGGATAAACACAACGGACAACACACTTCAGACACTACTAAACAATTCAAACAAAGACCAGCAACAAACCAGGACAAACACGGAGCTTAAATATAACAGGGATAACGAGGGATAGATGGATAACAGGTAACAATCAGGGGCAGGGTCTGGAAACAAGGGGGCAGGACCAGTAAGAAACAAAATAAATGCACGTGGACAGGACTGGGAGGGGCAAATCGTGACACACACAAATGCTTTATTTTACAATAGGTTGTAGGATATATGGAAGTGGGCAAAATCAGGGACTCCATTAATTTCAATTCAAAATGGCTATTAAGTACAAGTTGTTAATTTTTCAGGAGATATTTCTGAGAATATTACATGTATGATAAGGTACTTGCAAGTTTCCAAAAAACAGACTTCATAGATTATAAAGTCTGAGTGTATGTGTATCTGTCAAGAAGCTGTTACTGAGAAAAGAAAAGAAAAAAAAAGTGCAAATCAAACAAAGAAGCTGCTGGTGTGCTCCAAAAATGTACTAGCCACTCAAAGCCTAGATCTCAACATCAGTGAATGTGTTTGAAATTAGTTGGATTGTGAGAAGCAGAAAATGATAACTAACTTCTAAATCTGAACTTTGGAGGTGTGAACTGAAAGCAATTCTCCAGAGAAGAATGGAAGCTGTGATAAATGCAAATGTATAAACAGTACAAAAGGACAAGTCCAAAAAGCAGCGTCAACGAGAAACAGGAGAAAAACATGGAAGATCAAACCTGAAATAACTCTCAGTAGATTCACTAGCAATGCAATACCTCACAAAGTAACATGCCTAAAGCCCAGGCTTAAATATCAACCTACACTAGTCACATGAGACAAGCACAGAGGTGAACATCATCAGTATTCAGGTGAACTTGAGCGGTGATTGGCCGCTGATGATCTTCCCGGAGTCAGGTGATGAGGCGGAGGACTCTGGGAAAAGTAGTTCCTAGGCTGACTGGCCGAATATGGTATGGTGAACACAGTGAATGCTGAAAAATGTATATATTTAGTTGTTGAGGCTTCTGTTACAGTTTTCTGTAAATTGTATGGGTTTTTTTATTTGTTTGTTTTTTTCGTAATGCTGAAAAATGAATAATTTGTATTTAATGGCCATTTTGACTGGAAATTAAAGGGTGGTCACTGACAGTACTGTATATATCTCATATACCTATGTGCATACACCTACATTATATTCCATTTTATTCTAGAGGCACATTATAGGCATAGTTCTCTGATTACAGATGACAATTCTTCTCTTTTTTTTTGCTAACCTCACTTTTAACTCACTCACGAATGGCAGGGGCGTGAAACTGAGGGTGATGCATTGAATCAGGTGTGTTTGAGCAGGGAAATCTCAAAACTGTGCAGGGATGGCCCCCCAGGACCAGAGTTACTCACCCTTGATCAATGGTCAGGACCCCCACAGGGCCACTACTGAAGAGATATTATTTGGATGGGCGATCATTCTCAGTCCTGAAGTGACATTGATGTGGTAGTGGTGTGTTAGTCAGAGTGAGTGTGCTGCATATAGAACTGGATCAAATACAGATACTAGAGCAATCTAGTGTCAAAATTATAGAGCCAGCAGCATCCTGTGGCTAGAAACTCACCACCGATGAAGGACAAGAGGAAGCCAAACACGAACTATGCAGCAACAGATTAGCTGTCATCTCTATATTTACGTCTACACCAAAAGCTGTGTTTTTATGATAAAGTGTCCCAGGCTCTTTCTGCAGACAACACATATTTGTGATCCACCCCTATGTATTGACTAAAACTAACAACACACATTAACATGTCACTACCATGCCAGTGTCACCACAGTGCTGAAAATGATCACCACACAAATAATACCTGGTGGTCCTGATCACTGATAAACAGGGCAAATGAGGCCTAACAAACTATGCAGTGAAACGGATGTACTACAGTCTGTAATTAAAGAGGTACAACATGTTACTACATGGTAAATGGACTGAAAAAGCAAGCATATGTTGGTCTACTGGCTCGATAAGGTCAGAACCCCACTGACTGAATGCTACTGCTGGTCCCCCTTAGACCACCCAAATTATTGTCCTGCATACAAGATTTTACTAGTTTAATCTCCTAAATCACATTTTAAATGAGATTTAAATGGAAAAAAAATCTAAAATGTAGCTGATAGTGTGCTGGATTAAAATTATTTAGTAAACAATTTTACAAAGGATGATTAAAGAAAGAAATGAAGGAAAAATAATGAGTAATGAAAAGTGGCATTTTGTCTAATGTTCTGCTTAGTCACCAGTTAGTGATCCACCTGGAAAATGCTGAGCAAAAAGCCAGCGGGCTGCCAGCTTTGCCATCAGTGGGCCACCAGTGGCCTGCTATCCTCTTGCTATCTGAGACCTGATAAAATTCAATGTAGATACACTGTAGGTGTCCCTATTAAATAGTTCAGTGTGTGCATGTAGATAACCATAAAAATACTCTTCTACTTCTAAACCTAACATAAATCTAACTATAACCTCAACATCAGCAGCCAAAAAGAAATGTTTTTGCCATTCAGGCAAATATTGCCCTTCAGGAAATATTTTGCCACAAATAAAACAGACAAAACAAGAAGACCAAAGAAGTTAAGCACATATTTAAATTCCCATGCATCACTGAAATAATGCTAAATAATAAAAAAAAAACATGTCCAATGTTGTGGGGAGCAGCATCTTGTACACATTGTCTCAATAAATAGAACATAAGTACAGAAAAAGATCAGAGCAGCGGAGATGCTAGTATAGTATATGATAGTATACAAAGAAAATAGATCCGCTCCAGGCACACAGGACTAAAGGTTGAGGGTAAATAGCTGGTGCTGATGGGGAATCAATTGATCTTCCTTGTTTGACCTTCACTGAGTTTAGTTTTTCACACAGATCTGTTGGTAAGAATCAAGCAAGAGCTGAGGATGAACACACATCTCTGAAGACTGTAAACAAACCCTTAACCTCTTGATTGTCCACAACTATGTAACAAAAACATTAAGTCTCCCTGATCTGTTTGTTTTGTGTTATTTCAAAGTTTATAATCCAGTATTCAGTTTTTCTATGGACGGCAAAGCTTATTTTAAACTGATCAGATTTTCCTTTTTTGTATAAACATACTCGTCAGTACGATCTATATATAAAATGAACACTTTCATGCGATCTTTTGACCAAAGAGTGGAGAATCAACTCTGTGGCTCTGGTATACCAGCTGCTGCTGTTGCCGTGGTAATACTGTGAATGGGGGAGGGGTGTCAAAGTGGTTGTCAGTAACGGATTTAAAACCACATTTTACAGCATGCAGCAGATGCACAAATAATCTGGCACATTAAAGGCTGCAGTCTGTGTCTAGCATGCTGAATGTGGAATGGGCAGGAAAGTTGAGGTAGTGCTGTGGAAAAAGCCTAGAGCTTCATGCAAAAGCTTCACAGGAATTCAGTCTGGAGGGAAGAAGGTAAAGTGCAGTCCCATACAGGATTAAGACCCTAGTTCTTGCACAGAACTGAGCAGAGAAAACATTCACAGTATATACACAGAATATTTTTAAAACGATAATTTTATGTGATGCTCAATACATGACGGTATTACTAATCGTATCAGCAGCAGATGCCTTAATGTGTATGACCTGAATTCGCTTTGCCCCTGGAGCAGACAGCAGAGCTTAAAACAGGACAAAAATTTAAAAGTTGAGTCCATATTTAGCCATGAAATATCCTGGAGGTTGTTATGGTCAAAATACACTACATGTCCAAAGGTTTGTAGACCCCATCCACATTTAATTAGTGAATTTATCTACTTCAAGGTGCATCCACTGCGGACAAGTGTTCAGTTGCACATGCGCAGCTTGTATAATAGACAGAAATGCATGGCTAATAGAATTAGATGCTCTGGAGCAGCTGCACATGAGCCCCCCAGCATTGGGCTGTAGAGCAGTGTAGCTGCATTCCCTAGAGTGAAGCACCATCAGACACCTATGAGTTTGTGATCCAGAACCAATCATTAAAGTTCAGTATCTCACCTGGCTGATGCTGTTGTGGCTGAATGCAATCAAATCCTCAGAACAATATTCCAACATCTGCTGTAAAGCCTTTCCAAAAGACTAAAGGCTGTTACTGCAGCAAAGGGGGGATAAACTCCCTATTAATACCCTTGATTTCAAAAGAAATGTTGAATGTCTGCAAACGTTTGGGCTTCTGGTCCAAAACCAAATGCAAAGTTACATGTTGTCTGGCTAAAAGATTTCTAACATCATGGCACATGATACAAACAAAATCATGTGAGAGCATCTGGAAAAGCCCAGAGGATATTCAGAGCTGCTGTTTAATTATACATCTGGTTTGAATGAATGAATGTGTAGCATAAGCACAAAAATACTACATACATGTCTTATAAATCTTATAAAATGTCAGACTAAAAAAAATACATGGTGATGTTGAAAATTTGGAGGTAAGACATATGAGGTAAATGATAGACTAGTGTAATGTAATGAAAATGAAAACTAGGCTATATGTAATGAAAAAAAGTATTAATGGGTAACAGTGATTTTGAAAGAACATTTTTGTTCTGAAACAGTTACAGATGGTCATGCTTTTTGTTGTTTTTTGTCCCTGTAATGGTGGGGAGCGATGAGGAAGTGGACGCATATGCATAGAAAAGCGAGATTTACTGAGGGTAAATCCATAATCAGGGTCGAGATGGTCCAGGGTCAACAGAGAGAAATGGAGGGACAGACATAACAAAATAAACGCAGGAAAAACAGACTACAGAGGGCGGAAGAAACACCAAACAAAACAATTCAAACAGTACATATCAAACAAAGACCAGCAAACACAAGGGGCAAACACAGGGCTTAAGTATAACATGGATAACAATAGTTCACAAGACACAGGTGAAAAACACAGGTGGTAACAATCAGGGGCGGAGTCAGAAAACAAGACTGACAGACGGACAAACTGGGAGGTAAACACAAGCACATGGAAGACTGGGAGGGGCCAATCGTGACAGTCCCTAGCAAAATACCTCTCATATCCGTTTTTCATTTTTGTTCCTCATTTCAGAGCACTGGTACATAGTTCTTAATTAATTCTGTTAATAATTAAATATATTAATAGGCTCAGTTAATAAGTATTTAACTATTAATTACATAAGCATATATACTATTGTAAAGTTTGCTGGTTATATCTTTAAATTGCAATTTGTAGTGGCTTAAATTGTATTATAATATGGTTTTTGTATTTTGGTATGTCATTATGTAGGGGTGGGCAAAAATATAAGGCAAAAATATATCACAATACTGAGACACACAATAATTGATACATATCATCATATTTTGACATGTAGACACAACTAGCAGTGCCACCTTAAATGTTTTTCAACATTTCACACACTGTACTGTCCTACATTCAATGAAACATATTTTTGGTCAGTGCTTTGGATGATATCCACAGTGTGCTCAGAAGAACATACTGTTTATCATCGTAACAATCAAATATCATCATATTGCCCACCTCTACTAGTATGTTTTATTTATTATTTTATTGTTATTATTGCTTTACAAATGGGTCTATGGCTATTTATGCTCATATCTCTTAAGCTTGCAGATTCAGCATACCTGAGTCAGAGCACTAAAGCTGTGATGAAAGACAGTACATGGGTTTCATTACCAGTTGGATATTACTTCATGCGTTTGTCTTCAGCTGGCAAATGTCACAGCAACTACAGTGGGTACAGAGTGAAATGACATACAGGATCACTTAGTACTTCTGTTTGTGGCCTTTTCACAGTTTCATCTCTCTCTCTCTCTCTCTCTCTCTCTCTCTCTTTCTAATATGTATCCTGCAACACACTAACTCCATTTACACTTGCAGAGGTCCAGCCTGCACCCAATTACTTGCAATTAAATTAATACATAAATCAGCACATCGATTCATTAGTGTTTCACCCTTGCCAGGTCAGAAACGCTGCATCATACTCTCAGAAACATATGTTTTAGACTGGGCAAATGTGGAGCACACTAAGTAAGCTAGTTCAGACCCAGGTAAGTCCATTTTTTAATGTGTTCATGGACATCTAGGTAACTGCTGTGAGAAAATGGATGCTTTAATAATTTCAAGCATTACAGTGTACATAACAGCTTAAGGGATGTGTAATGAAGATACATTGACAAACTGCAGTATAGCTATACCGTTGTGTGAGAATGCTCCAAGCTCACTCTGATGTGGGCCAAGTGTCCCTGGAGACTCTTGACTTGGATTCACTGCACTTAAAAGATATAGACTCAGCACTCCAACACCACATGCACAGTTAGAATTTCAGAGCCTGCACCAGAACTATCACACAACCAGGGCCTAGGTGATGAGGGAGATCTAAGAACATAGTAATGATTTATGGATACATTCATATGATATGTACACATATCACAAATGATTACATTTTTAATCTGTCCCATGTGAAATCATGAAAAAATTATATATATATATATATATATATATATATATATAAAACACAGGTATTTTTCATACAACTATAAGAAGAGTATATGGTCAGCCAATTTCAGTTGACTTTTTTGATAAATTTGGCAAATACTGACACTATCACATGCAGGAAACTGTTGGTGTCAGGGATGTTACTAATACAGAACAATTAAAATAAAGTAATGAGAATGTAATATTTTAGTTGCTATACACCATGACTTTGAAACTAAAATGGCAGTGAATTATATTTTAGAAAACCCTAAAAGAGTATATTATACTCATATTATGTTATGGGTATACTGAATACACTACTGACATGCAGTTGGGTCCACAAGTATTTGAACAGGGACAAGTTTTGTAATTTTGCCTCTGTACAAATCCACAATGGATTTGAAAAAAAAAAGCAATCAATATGTGATTGAAGTGTAGACATTCAGATTTAACTGGTTTAATAAAAGTATTGCATTAACCACCAAGGAACTACAGCCTTTTTTACATAGACCCTCAATTTTCACAGGCTCAAAAGTAAGCTAAGATAAGCTAAGATAATTATAAATAATAATAGCTTGATGCAAATCCTTTGCAATCAACCACTACTTGAAGTCTGGAAACCACGGACATCAGCAAATGCTAAATTGCCTCCATTCAGATACTTTGCCAGGCCTTTACTGTAGCTGCCTTGGACAGTTTCATGGCTAGGTTTGACCTGTTTCTATGTTATTCCATGACAAATTAAGGAGATAAAAGTCCTGGACTTGATTATACATGTTCAATATGCATTCATGGAAACTCTTCACGAAACAGATGGTTTACTTCAAGATGCAAACCACTGGTAACACTGAAGAACAGAAAGGGCAGAATGGAGTCTGCCAGAGAACAGCTAAAGAAGCCCACCCGGTTCTGGAACAATATTCTCTGGACTAATGAAAGGAAGAATTCCCAGAATGATGGAGAAAGAAATGTGTAGAGAAGAAATGGAGGGGCTCATGGTCTGAAGCATACCATATCATCTGTCAAACATAGTAGAGTTGCCAATTGAACTGGGTCATTGGTGTTTCCTAATGATGTGACTGCTGATAACAGTAGCAGGCTGGATTTTGAAGTGTATAGAGCTATATGTTCTGCTCAGATTCAGTCAAATGCTACAACACTGATAGGACGGCACTTCACAGTACAGATGGATAATGCCCCAAAACATACCACAAAACCAACCCAAGAGCTTCTCTAGGCAAAGAAAATGGAATTTTTTTTTCAGTCTGGCCTCAACCAAACTGAGTATGCTTTTCACTTACTGAAGACAAAACTGAAGGCAGAACAACCCATAAAAAGACAAAATAACAAAAACTGTACTACTGATCAAATACTTATGAAACATGCCAAAATTTGGCCAGAATGCACATCCCTAATGAATCCGAAATGGCTGCCCATTTATGTACAGTGTAGTATCCAAAAGTCTCTCACACCATTGGACTATATGACTATTATATTGCATGCAAATACGTACATAATAAGTAAATAAATAAATTTGAGTTTCTACAGTAGATCACACTGATCTACAGTAAATGGTAATGACACGTTAAAGAGTTGGGACACCAATGAACGCTAGAAAGCAACTGTCACTCCTGACGTTCACAACATGCAGTGCCATCTTTGGAAGTCAGAAACTCAGAATAAAGGATAACAGAACCCAAATGTAGCCTGGCCCTAAAAAATGAATGCATTGTGTTCATTATTCTTCCAGTGCATTTGGTATTTTTTACTTTTTATGAATCCCCATTCACATGAATTGGACCGGTTTTTAGGTCAAGATTTGCATAATAACTGCAAACGTCATTGGACAATGTCCTATGTTGTTTTATTTGACCAAGACAGAAATGAAGATTTTATGCATGTTTTCAAGCTCAAATTAAAACAAGGGTTCAAGTAAGGTGTCATGTATAGAATGAGCAGGGAGGCTGGAAATAAGTGTGAGCAGACTTTAATAACAAAAACAAACTAGCGAAGTACAAAGTAACAACAGGGCTTAAACAAAAACACAAAGCACAAACAAAACACAAGGCAGGGAAAGAACCACTACATCAGTCAAAGTGACAAGTAGACCAGACAAACATTGACTGAAACAAAGGGCAAGATAAATGGAGAACACCTGGGAGAGGGAGGAGACAGAGACCACAGACAGGTGAAGATACCATCGGGGAAGATGGGAAAGTGCAGAGCACAAGAACCAAAATAAAAACACAAGCACAGGGCAAGAAACAGACACAGAAACAAGAGGAAACTGTAACATGAGGTAAAAGAAAGTTAAAGGTGTTTTTTCATATGTACAGAAGAGATTCAGAGCTGGAATTTCCCCATGAAGTGTGGGCTGACTTTTTGCCATGAGTGAAGACTGTAAAAGGAGTGATCTTCAACACCCGTTTTCACACTCGTCTGCTCTCTTAACACCTCTCTCCATTTTCACACACGCCTCTCTTTTACACTGCATACAGAAACAAAGAAAATGATGTCTAAATATAACCCACTTTTACTGTAACCCACTGAAGTAGGAGGCTTCAAATCAGGAGGCTTTCTGATCAAATTCAGAGAGCAACCATAGCCTTTGCTGAGTCATTGATATAAGTATGGATTGGTTTATGCATGTTTCAGTCATGGATGTTTGTCTGATGAAAGTAACATTAACATTATCTCCATGCAGCTCTGTTTGAAATCTATTGTTCACTAAGGATTTGAAGAGACTCCTTAAATAAAAATGAACAATGGGGCTCCAGGCCTTTATAGCTCTCAGGCACAGTCAGCACTTTCCCTGTCCAGAGACTGCACCACCTATTCAGCCCCATCACAGAAAAACATCCTGCAGCATCTCTACTGGCCTTCTACCATCTTTAACTGCTTCTTACTGGGTCATCGTAATGGAGTGTTATGACTTAACACTACTTTTAATCAAAGCATAGAAATGAAAGTATTAGAGCATGAATAATGATAGAAATAGAGCAAAACGCGATTTTGGCTAATTGCTCGTTGGTGTCAGATGCAAGCTAAAAGGCTTTTTTTTGGCTGAAACAATTGGAGTCATCAGGGTCAAACATTGCTCAGGTCCATGCATTGTTAGACAAATTTGTAGTCAAATATAAACTTGATCAAATCTCAACACAGGAGGATGCAAAGCTGTGTAATTACTAAAGACCATGTAGACCTAAAACCCATCATTATGAGCTGTACTGTATGTATTATACATAATGATTGGCTAAAAGTGCCATTCTCATCTACAGAATTTAATGTTAGGCACCAGTTTCATTCAGTTCACTGGTAGAGTGGAATAATTTTCAATGGAATGGTAAAATACATCTTTTAACTTTTAGTCAGTTTAAAATACTTTTAAATAACCTCATATATGAGAGCTCTGTGTGTTCTTCTCCCTGCGATGGACTGGCAACCAGGGTGTATCCTGAGTGTCGCCCAATGAAAGCTGGGATAGGCTCCAGCACCAGAAGGAGGAGTGGCTTAGAAGATGTGTGTGTGTGTGTGTTTCTTAATTGAATTTCATGTCTTGTATTTTTTTGTTCTGTTTATTTAAATCTACATATTTTATATATTTTTGTTGTTTGAATGTGTTCTTAATGTTAATTTAATAAAAAAAAATATTGTTTTGTATTTCGCACAGGCCCCAAACTGTAAATGAAACCCTACACACCTGCGTAAGTAATACATGAATGAAATTGAATGAATGAATACTGGGGATTCCTCAGGGAGTACTAACCATTTAGAGAGGACCAAACATTATCTGTGAAATAAAAAACAGTATATGTCTGTATTTTTAGTTAATTGTTTAGTTAATTTAATTAAGATGCCAGTAACAGCTCTTAGATAGGTCTCTTCACTAAAAGAGCAAATTGTAATACTGCTACATCAAGGTAAGATATATGTTAATGGTTGTTACAAGTTTTGAATAAAACATATGGAATGCCTTTTACAAGCTTCAAATGTCTATTTTTAATCTAGAAGATAAAAAATGTCTAGTTCAGCTATAATGTACTACTAGAATCCCATAGGGGCTCTAACAGAAATTTGCATTATTCTCAATTTTTCTATGTTTTTGACCAGCTTTTCACACATATAGCCCAAAAACAAGACCTAGTGTGGCCCACTACTGCTCAAGAATGCTGTCTGCAACAAAGTACTATAAAGAGCTCTTAAATATGAACTTTCTTTGAGATACACGCTGTCCTTGAAATGCCAAAACAAGTTCACCATCTTTCAAGAGGATGTCTCGACCTCTTTACCTGTGCTAACACAGTTGTGTGTACCCCAGGCTCTGCTTGGGTCTCTGTCCCTCTCTACTGAGACAATACACCTCAGTCTGTGCTTTCCCCCACAAGACAGCAGTAGGAGGTGTTCGAAGTAGAGCAGGATAAGAAGATGACGTGACATTTCATCCATAGCGCTCTCTGGGAACAGGTCACTGGCGTGCCGCCACAGACATGACAGCCACTGTCATGTCCGGTCTCCGTGACTGGTGCCGGCCCGTAATTGAGCCTCACCTCTCCTGTCTCTTCTGCCTCTGTGGACTGTCTGAGCAAGGACTAGCCTCATAATCACATCTCCTTCTCCTCATGTTCACAAACACGGCTCCGTTCTGACTGAAAGGCAGGAGAGGCAAGCGTAGGTGGAGGTGTCAGTAATAGTACAGTTCTATCTGCTGTAGAAAATAAGGAGATGCAAGCTAAAATAAATAAAACATCATCTATCAGGAGTTCAGCTTTGTTTTTTTCACCTGAATATAATAGTAGTCAATGTGCTAGGTCTCCTTCAATTATAGGACAGTAACATCATCATAAAACAGCAAGGGCTACACACTTAATCTGGGTTCTAATGCATCTTTTTCTTACTCTTTGTCTTAGCCTTCAGTTTGGTTCATGTCAAAATTTGTCAGAAATGGGGGAAAAATATCTCTGATAATGCTAATTTCAGCTAGCTTTTGTAATTATAGTAGCATGTTAGTGCTAAGCAAATGGCAATTAGTTTTTTGGCCGTTATAGATACGTATTGGAAGTTCATATTAGACATTGCATGTTTTATCAGACACTTGGAACAGACATATTAACATTTATTATACCACATAACAGTTTTATAGTTCTTTCAGTAACAGTTTTATTATGTATAACCTCTGACTGAAATGCACTGGTCAGGCTATCACTGTTATTCACAGTATCTAGGTGTTTCAGAAGGCCTAAACTGATGTTCTTTCCCCTTTAAAAAAATCATACCAATCAAAACATCATTGATTGATTCCTCTGTCACCTCTTAATTATGTTATTGGTTAATCTGACATGCTGAGCAGCATGTGGCCAGGTTGCATTGTCTTCTTCTTCTTTCTGCTTCCTTTAGGGGTCGCCACAGCGGATCATCTGCCTCCGTCTTGCCCTATCCACTGCCTCCTCTACTTTTACACCAACCATCTCCATGTCCACCTTCACTACATCCATAAACCTTCTCTGAGGTCTACCTCTTCTCCTTCTACCCGGCAGCTCCATCTCCAACATTCTTTGACCAATATATCCACTATTCCTCCTCAACACATGTCCAAACCATCTCAACCTGGCCTCTCTGGCTTTATCTCCAAACTGCTCCACCTTCACTGTCCCTCTGATCTGCTCATTTCTAATCTAGTCCAGCCTTGTCACTCCCAACGAAAATCTCAGCATCTTCATCTCCGCCACCTCCAGCTCAGCCTCCTGTCTTTTAAACAGAGCCACAGTCTCCAAACCATACATCATAGCAGGACGCACTACTGTCTTGTAAACCTTCCCTTTCACTCTTGCTGCTATCCTTCTGTCACACATCAGCCCTGACACCCGTCTCCACCCACTCCATCCTGCCTGCACCCTCTTCCTCACCTCTTTTCTACACTGTCCATTGCTCTGGATGGTTGACCCAAGATATTTGAAGTCATCCAGCTTTACGACCTCTACTCCTTGCATCTTCACCTTTCCACCTGTCTCCCTCTCATTCACACACATGTATTCCTTCTTGTCTCTACTGACCTTCATTCCTCTCCTCTCCAGTGCAAACCTCCACCTCTCCAGATTCTCTTCCACCTGCTCTCTACTCTCACCACAGATTACAATGTCGGCCATGTTGCATTGTATAGTGCCTTATTCAACAGCAAGACTAAACATCATTTTATGATTAAAGACTTTAAATATAGACTATAGACTAAACAACAGACAGCAGGATGGAAACAACAGCAGCTCTTTTAAAATTAAAAGGATGAAATGCACAAAAGAATGCTTTGCTTAAGGATCCTCAAATCCTAACCAATGGGAGAATTAGCTTGACTATATCTAACTAGATACCACAGAGAAAAAAAAACTATTTGGACAAGTTTCCATTGGGTGTTTGAAGAATTTAACCCTTGTGAGTATGACATGAATTAAAAAGTATACATATATATGAATATATGTAACACTCTTACCTTTCAATGTAAGTCAACGTAAAGAGATTTTGTTCCAAGTGATTTTAGAGCATTTCTATTGGTCCATTCATCATGAACTTTTTACTCAATGTAAAGGACAGCTTGTGTGTTGAAATTATATAGAAAACTATAAATCAACAAAAATGGACATACATGTTTTTTTATTGGACAGTGGTGATATATACATATACATATGTAGATTTTTGGACATAGAAATCATTAGCCCTTCTCTGAAGGCCTGGAAGGCCTGGAGGGTGTTTGGAATGTCTGTAATCAAAATTATAGTAGCCTGTCTAATGGTTAAATTGGTCTAAGATTACATTGTTTTATTTTGGTCTTACATGTTAAATTGCACAAAAAATAATTTTCCTTTAAATTCATTCAAAAATGAAAGTTATCTGCCATAAGACATAACCATCACCATAACCACCACCATCTTATCAAGGACTCTCAGGGCAGAGAATTGAATGAAGTCTCACCTATGCATTGAAAATAAACAGATTATCCACACATGACCTTTCCTGATGGCCAACTGCATTACAGAGGTGTGCGTGATGTATATTTACAATATGCACTGTGAAGAATGCATTTGAATGGAAATTCTGAGTGCCACACACTGTATGTCAGCCATAAGAAAGTTTCGAGCCGAGGCTGCAACATTATCGCCTTTGTTCTAATATAAAAATGGGTGAAGCTTGGATCATTTAGTAGGAGAATACAGCCCTCCTGAGCCTCATTTCTCTGATATGATCCCTTACTCTTTACGGAGCTATATGACCCTCCATCTGTCTCTTAAAATACAGTCCACATTACACTGAAGCAGAACCTGTGCCAAGCCTGTCTGCTTTTATAAATCCTTTAGCATCATAAGACTGTGAGTAATATGTAAATAAAAGATTTTAGCATACTGTATTTCATAAATGTATTCATTTATTTTTTCCTTATTTCAACTAACATGTAATCACAAACCTTAACTCATTTAGTGTATAGCCAGTATTTTTTTTTTTTTTTATTGGGGCTAGCAAGCATCATTACTTCCCAAATAAATCATTATAGTGAGAATGCCAACCACCAATGAGTCTATTGCATCATAGCTACCCTGACCAAAGATACACACACACACACACACACACACACACACACACACACACACACACACACACATTTTCTAAGCCGCTTCTCCCTTCAACCACGGGGGTGCTGGAGCCCATCCTAGCTGTCATCTGGCGGAAGGCAGGTACACCCCGGACAGGTGACCAAAGATACAAAAAATAATATTTTGAGCATAACATATGACAGCATACCATTTTACCCATTAGGTAATCAACCATAGGCCTACCTTTTACAGTGCTAGGCATAAAGGTCTGGAGCAAAAGTTACCTAAGTTAGAAACAAGCAGTTATGTTTTGTTCCCACATTTAACATCAGTAGTTGAAATAATAAGTTACAATACTTCCCTGGTATTAGGCAGCTCAGTTGTAACTGTGCCTTCTAAGTCTACTTAGTAATTTAGCTATATGTCTTTATTAAGCAGTGACACTAAATAAGCAGCAATTATATGTTTCCAATATTTACCACTTTCTTTCCAAATTGTTTCCTTTCTCTTAACATCCTCATACTGTTTAGTGGTAGAGTCATAGACACTTTATTGCCAAAAGTATTCACTAATCTGCCTTTACACACATATGAACATGAGTGATATCCCATTCTTAATCCATAGGGTTCAATATGATGTCACCCCACCCTTTGCAGCTATAACAGCTTCAGCTCTTCTGGGAAGGCTTTCCACAAGGTTTAAGAGTGTGTTTATGGGAATTTTTGAGCATTCTTCCAGAAGCACATATGAGAGGTGAGACACTGATGTTGGACAAGAAGGCCTGGCTCGCAGTCTGTGCTCTAATCCTTTCCAAAGGTATTTTATCAGGTTGGGGTCAGGACTCTGTGCAGGCCAGTCAAATTCTTCCACACCAAACTCACTCATCGATGTCTTTATAGACCTTGCTTTGTGCACTGGTGCGCAATCATGTTGGAGCAGGAAGTGGCCTTCCCCAAACTTTTCCCACTAAGCAGGGATCATGAAATTGTCCAAAATCTCTTGGTCTGCTGAAGCATTAAGAGCTCCTTCCACTGGAATGAAGGGGCCAAGCCCAACTCCTGAAAAACAACCCAACACCATAATCCCCCCTCCACCAAACTTTACACTTGGCACAATGCAGTCAGACAAGTACCGTTCTCATGGCAACCGCCAAACCCAGGACTCGTCCATCAGATTACCAGATGGAGAAGCATGATTTGTCACTCCAGAGAACACTCTCTAGAGTCTCCACTGCTCTAGAGTCCAGTGGCAGCGCTTTACAGCACTGCATTCGACACTTTGCATTGCGTTTGGTGATGTAAGGCTTGGATGCAGCTACTCGGCCATGAAAACCCATTCCATGAAGCTCTCTACACTGTTCTTGAACTAATCTGAAGGCCACATTAAGTTTGGAGGTCTGTAGCAATTGACTCTGCAGAAAGCTGGCGACCTCTGTGCACTATGTGCCTCAGCATCCACTGACCCCGCTCTGTCATTTTACGTGGCCTACCACTTGATGGCTGAGTTGCTGTCATTTCCAATCGCTTCCACTTTGTTATAATACCACTGACCGTTGACTGTGGAATAATTAGCAGGGGGAAATTTAACGACTGGACTTGTTGTACAGGTGGCATCCTATCACGGTACCACGCTGGAATTCACTGAGCTCCATTCTTTCACAAATGTTTGTAGAAGCAGTCTGTATGCCTAGGTGCTTAATTTTATACACCTGTGGTCATGGAAGTGGTTGGAACACCTGAATTCAATGATTTGGATGGGTGAGTGAATGTTTTTGGCAATGTAGTGTATCTCTCCTTTTCTCTACTTTATGGACAGGTCTGCCCTCCTCCATTTTGAGGTGGAATGGTAGAGCTTTTTGATTAATTAAAAACAGAATCCAGGCACTTGTCAAAAATGCATCATACCACATCGCGCTCAGACACAACTGGTGTAGAAAGCTTCACTGATTATAATACTAACTGGCTTGAATCACTGAGTGTTAAGACAAGGTTTAATGTTGAGTTCTTGTATTAGCATTGAAAAAATCATAATTCTGTGCCTTATTGCAGACTTGGTGCAAAACAGCAATGGCACGTGACCAATGGCAGCATGCAGCCATGTTAACCTTGCTGTAGTGATCGTGTTTGCCAAAAACTGGTAATGAATTAAAGAGAGCTTTGGTAGTCTCTTTTACTTATGTAAAGTAGAATAAGCATGAGGACACAAGTCATCAGCAACTCTGGGTTCATCATGTAATATAGGTGCAAGGAAAATTACATTTTGTATCATTTTCATTATAATTAGAAGGGAGGGCTGGCTTCCATATAGCCCACCCCAACCCCATCAGTACTCCTGGTGTGTATATGGACATTTAAATTTCATATTTCATGATAGGTTACCCGCGACCCTGACGGAGAAGCGGATTAGAAAATGGATGGATGGATGGATGGATGGATGATAGGTTAATTCTAAGTGTATGTTTGTTTTTAGTACAGTAGAGTATGACCTACTGGACTGAAAAATATCTGACACTTATATGCTATTCAATTAAGCACTGAAAAGGTCACATGGAATTAAACAGCATATGATATTCTCAGGTCAGTGATTAACATAACATATCACAAGTGTCTGGAATGCCGGCAATCAATCAGAGCAGAATTGAGATTCTACTCTTGAATTAAATGCGATGTGAGGACTATGCAAAGTCATGCCTCAGAAATACAAGAGCATACAGCCCACTTGTGCCCTCTCTTGGGTTTTATGAAGAGCTCATATCTTTTACTAAAAGGCAGTTACGCTAAATAACAGTAAGCATTACTGCTCTCTGCACACTATGAATACTAAATTGTGTCTTTTTTGGACTTATTTAATAAAGGAGTGGGGAACACAGAGATGTCTATTCTGTGTGTCCTACGTAGAGCTCAGGCCAAAGCAAAGCCTCTTTTGTCAATCATGATTACTCTCAGGCCAATGTCTCTGCGTTTCGGTGGACCAACATCTTGTTCCTTTGAAATACACACACAAACACAACAGAGCAGAGTAAACCCAGACATCAACCTGTCTGCCCACTCACTGTGTAGCCTACTCACAGCATCTGTTCACAGCATTATTCAGCCACAAGTTTGCACACAGAAAGAGTTGTTCACGTACTTAGCCTAGTAAACTTCACCATAACATGAAAGCTTGAAAGCTATTACAACAATGTTAGAATAACTGCAGTCTGAGGCTGATGAAATAATGTTGTTTATAGCAAAAATCAGTTCATTAGGCATAGCAATATGAAAGATGACTAACATATGATTGAAGATTTAGAATATGCACGGTATATTTATGTGACGGTCCAGGATTTGTTCTTTGAACCACATGTGGCTTGTGTGAGTATGTGTTTGTGGGTATAATTCATAGCCAATTGAGCATGAGGCAGCAATTATGCAGCATGCCGTGAACGGGTGCCAAATTCAACTCCTGGGCACACACACACACACACACACACACACACACACACACATACAAATACACAATACAGCTGGCACCTTGACAGATGGGCAAAGAGCCAATCATATTATCAATGAATTATCTATCTAACAGCTGTGTTTGTAGAACCTTTCAGCTTCATAGGGCAATGTCTGTGGTCAGTTCTCACACTCACCAGTTTCTCTACATCCAGAGAATAAAAGGTCTCATTAGGTAATAAGAATCACAGTCACAGTCTTTTCTTCTCTTCTAAATTGAGCACAATTGACCTACACATGCTGCACTCACAAAATAATTCTTTTGTAGATACTGTTGAAATGCTGGACAAGCTTTAAAAAATGTTGCTAAAAATTTTATCCAACGTAATAAGAAATCATAGCGCACAGTTATCAAAATATGTAAATTGTTCAGATCAGACTGGTATACTGCTTGTTTAGAGTTACTATAGAACATTGAATTTTGAATGTAATTCCCTAAATCTCTTAATTCCAGGCTTTTTACATTCTGGGGCTTATTATTCAGTAACTACAGTGACTTTAATATAAAGCTGGCTGAGATATTCTTATGTTATAGAAGTGTGTAATAAAACTTTGGGCCTGATGGTAGGCCCTGACCTTTCAAGGATTTAAAATGCTATGCAACCAATTTGACCATAGGGAACCCTCAGGGCCTACTGGGCCTTCAGGGCATGATTTCAGTAGGACGGAAAGGTAGATTTTAGGGTTATTTTTAAATTATTATTATAAATGCTATTTACATGGTACTTTTTATTTCAAAAGAAATATTGTAGAGACCATTTCTCTTAATAGAGACAAAGTGTGTGTGTGTGTGTGTGTGTGTGTGTGTGTGTGTGTGTGTGTGTGTGTGTGTGTGTGTGTGTGTGTGTGTGTGTGTGTGTGTGTGCCTCAGGCTTTGACCCTGTGATAAGCAGTGTGGGTAATGAGAGCTGATAGAGCGTTGGGGGGTATATCTTAATTAGCAGCATTTGGGTTTTTAGATGCCAAAATCACAGACATATCTTGCTTTTATTTTCAGAAGCACAGTAGAGCAAATGGAGTATATTTGCTTTACCGGCAACTTCAAGGGTCATCTGTATTTGCTTTAAAGTCATCTACTATCACATCATCTGTCTATTTTCTGACAAGCACTTGAAATGTTTCTTGATAACAACTGGTCCACTAAAGGTCACTCTAAAGTCAGGTTTTAACTTTTCTGAACAATCAAGTAAGCAGTGACCTTTAGACTGGGTGTCTGAAAATAGCAGCAGTCTGGAGATGCATGTTGTTTGGCCCTGAACCCTAAACCCAACAGGAGCCCTGATGGAACTGGGGCACACTGTCCCCTACTCACATGCAACCTGGGACCCAGAATGCACCACGTCTGTTCTCTCATGCTCTCAGGAGACACAGGGCTATATATGTCATGTCAGTGACCCACAATGCATCTGTATGAATGGAACACTGGTTTGTCAAATGACACTTTTCTAGATCACTTCTTTTACCACTGCAGTGGGGACATAAAGATGAAATGTGAGGATGCTTGCAATAGTTTCAGTTTTAGCTGAGGCAAGAAACCTTGAACTCAACCAGAAGATTTTGCAGATGTTTGGCCTGAAACTCTTATAATAGAAAAATAACACAAAACCAAAGCCTAGGGCCAGATGTAAGAGTGCAGACGCAGTGCAAAATGTGTCTGGTTGTCAGTGAAATTCATGTCAAGGCCTTAGCTAATCAAGCAGACTGCATAGACCTGCCTACTAACTGTGTTGCTTATGAAGTGCAGTGAAAGAGCCAACAAGCTTGGGACAAAAGAGAAAATACAAGTTATGTGAGGAAGGGATAGCAGTGTTAATGAATGAAGATACAGTAGTGTGTGAAAGTTTTAGGCATCTAAGCAAATTTTTAAAAATTTAGTTTATCACAATATACATTAGAACAAAGTCATATTCATCATTCAGATAAACATAAAAACAATAAAAAGTAACAAGATTTTCTTGGGTCCATATTTTTCCTTGACACCTTCACAGCCGCCACAGAGACTTGTTAATATCATCAGTTACATCATGAGCACAATTTACTGAAGCACTGATTCAAACCAGGATTGCTTTTTTAAAAAAAACCAAAACAACAAAAAAAAACCCAAACTATATATATATATATAATCAATGTCAATTAATATTCTATATGTGTTGTTTATTCAAATATTTACACTTTTCTAAGCAAATAAATTCATACTGCACAAATAAATACAATTTGCAAATGTGTCTTGGGTGCCTAAGTACTGTATTTCTCACCAAAACATGCAGGGTCATCATTATATTTTAGCTAAAAAAATTTGAATTTGTGGCCCAATAACATGGATTGCCAGCACATGCTTCTGAATCAGGATGCATTTTGTACTGCGCCTTCTCAAATTGGTACAGCTGATCCTGAGATCAGTTTACATAGTGTTCTTCTCTATCATTATGCCACCAATATTAATGGAAGACTTCCAACAGCATACCTTCGAGACATTACTGGGAATCTACATTTAGTTTTAAACAGCAGGATATTACATGCAAAACTGGCTGCCCAAACATTTAGCTCTTCCAGTATCTTCACTCATTTTCTGTACATTCCTTCTGTACAAGACTGACAAGCAGCATTTCTGGGCATACTGTCTAAACACTTTTCCTGTTTTGTTGATACAGTATGCAGCTATGCTACTAGAACAGCACCTTGAGAACGCCAGCATCTATTACAATCCTTTTATGACTGCATTCTTGTTGATCTGATGTAGCAATAAGAGGGTTGATTAAGATCTACTTATAGTTGTGTAAGCTTGTCATGCATGGACACATAAAGAAAAACCTCATGTCTGAAGTCCATAGGAATCTCCAGTTAGGTGTTGCTGACTGAACAGAGCATGACAGAGAGAGAGAGACAGAGAGAGAGGGAGAAACAGACAGAGAGACAGAGAGAAAAGAGAGAGAGAGAGAGAGAGAGAGAGAGAAAAAAAAAACAAAACAAGAGAGAGACAGAGAGAGAGAGAGAGAGAGAGAGAGAAAAGAGAGAGAGAGAGAGAAAAGAGAGAGAGAGAGAGAGAGAGAGAGAGAGAGAGAGAAAAGAGAGAGAGAGAGAGAGAGAGAGAGAGAGAGAAAAGAGAGAGAGAGACTACAATTTGAATTCAGATTGCCTTCAGTTTCTATCTCACTGTACAGAACATCCAGTGGGAGTCTAAATGTACAGAGTATATGTATCTTTGTCTGTCTCAGTTTCTCTTTCACCTCAGACTTCCAGGTGGTCAATGCACATTTTCACTGGAGTGAATCATCCATGAATGAAGGAAGTTTTATACAAGCTTGACTCAATTTTCATTTATTCACTCCATTTACCTTGGTTTTGAAATGGATGCCTCCTGGACATACAAGGATAATATGAACTCAAATTAAATGGAGACAGTCTATTTAACTCAGTGCTCAGTTTTGAATGGGCCTGTTCCTACAGCCTAAGATGACTGCAGTTATAGTACCAGTCTTGGGAGTAACAAATCTTAACACCTGCATGTTATAAAGACTATCATAGACTCTTAGTCAAATTAAACTGAGCAGTTTTCTATTGCTTTCCCTCAAGAGCTGGCAGGTGCAATAGCTGCATATATAGTAATTGGATGAAACCATTTTCTCACCAAGATTTATCACACATTTAGTTTTTCATACTGTATATTAGTCATCCACCTTTCTAAGCAAAGAAAGCAAATATGTACTAATGAACAGATCCACAATATGGTAGTTCTTATTTAAGAACAAAGGGTTCTAGTCTTCCTCAGTGTTGAAAAGTCCCAGCTGTCATCAGTTCTGCTGTGACTGTATTTGATAGTTTCACTGAGGAAATGAGGTGAGCCAAACAATGACTGGCAGAAAATGTTGTGCCATCACATTTTTGTAGTAATTAGATTCACCAAAAGAAAATGATTGGCTTGAATTTGACTGAGATTTTTGTTCCTAGAACAGGATGCCAGGTTCCATAAAGTGCTGTATAGACATCCAATGCAAAACATAGTCCAACATTGCCAGCATTACAAATGTATCTTTAGAATGGGCAAGCTTCTCTACACCTGGGAGAAGCAAACTGCCAAACACTGATGTTAGAAGAATTTTCACAGACCTTTTCCAGTAAACTTGGATCCAAGACATCACTGACATTGATTGAATCACTGTCATTTATTGGATCCAGTGACTGTTTAAGAGGGGACCTCTTTCGCAATTGAAATAAAGTAAAACAAAATGAATCAAATGAAACGGAATAGATCACTGAAATAAAGACGTTGTCACTCATATAAAATGACCCATTTTCCAGGACTACAATTAACTAATTAGCATTGAAGCAAATTACAAACATAAAAAATGAAAAATAATTCACTTCAAATGTTTCACTTTCTGGCCATCATTTTTTTCATAGCTTCACATAATTGTCCTACATATTCACTCATTTTAAACACTTTATTTGATTACTGTCAAAACTCAGAGCTTTGCAGAATGGCACTATGTCAAGATCTAAGATTACAGATAAATGATTTATCAAGGCCTGAAAGTTAAATTTGCTAAGTGTGCCACTTAAATTCCCTATAATTTTCCACACTGGTGCTGTGCTGTGGCTGAGAATATCTTAGTTGGCTGATTTCTTCATTGCTGCAATGAAATGTTAGTTTGAAGCTCTACTGCAGATAGTGTTTGTGATCCAATTCATGTTTTTTATTATAATTTGGGATGCACTGGTACCTTTATTTTGGCTTGATCACAAGTGCATTTTTAGCACTTGCCAATGTTGATGCAGATATCACATCTGAGGCTATTCCAAGAGTTCACATTTAAGTTTTATGTCTTGTCTTTTGATTGGCTGGTTGAGTTGTAGTTAAATGTTCTCTAAAACCAGGCAGGCACTGCACAATTATAGAAATCTTGTTCTTTGTTCGCTCACACTGCATGTTTGAATAGACCACTGTGTACAGACAAAGCCTATAATTTACATTCTCACACTGTACAAAACATGCATGCTTGGTTCATGCTACGTGAAACACAGCAGCTGCAGACAGATGTGTCTATGAACAATTTCTAATTAAGCTGTTTCATTTGATATAACACATTGCACATCCAAGTACTGAGCAGAAATGCTGAGAAACTGAGCTACAGCAGCTTTGCTAGCTTGTGCTACTCTGCAAACTGAAACTAAAAGGAGGCAGCAATGTAAATGGATAGGATAAAACAATCTCTGCAGCCAATTTTATGAAGACAATTAAAAAAAACAGTGTATTAACATGCATACCTCACACTGCTATTCAGTCTAACAGAGTAAAATCAGTATAGATGGACTTTAGATACACAAATGTAGACATTTGGCTTCTGTTTTCTTAGCCTATATGTCTTCACTCTGTTTATGGAAGTGGTTGTGATTGTGTATGTTTAAACTTGTGCTAATATCCCACAGTGTATTCCTGGCAGGAATCTGCCAAGATTGAAGTTTTGTTTGTTTAAAGTGACTGAGAACTTTGTGTAGTACAGTACAGTTCAGTAACACTTCAATGTGTGAGCAGACCCTCATTTACTGCCAACTTGAGTCATTTGCTCATTGTACATTTGCATACAGTAGGCTTATGTGACATGGTATAAGGTGGTATCAGATGTTAGTATCAGTGCATTTTTATGAGTACAATTAAATAGGCAATTGTATCAGGCTGTATCGGTATTGATGCATCTCTAGTTATAACAGATTTTCATTGTATTTTTATGTATCACATCTACACCTCATGCTTTGGCAGGTAAGGGCTAATTAAATATCCTGAAGTAATGCTAAACATTTTCCAGTACATTATTAACAGAATGATCACATGCTTCACAGTGGTTGTGCCTTTAAATGAAAGTGCTGAAAGCATGTTTCACCTTCACAAACTGCAACACGATTAACTAAATCTATTTAGTTTAGTACTTTTGTGCTCACTAAGCACAAGGGGCCTGTGTGAAAAATCATTTAACTGCTGAATAAAGGCCTGGTCTCTGATCTGGGACAGTATAATGGGAACAGCTCTTAAATGGTGTTGCCTTTGTGCTGCACTTCATTATAACTGCACTGCACAGAAGCAGGACTTCATGCAGTTTCTGAAAATGATAGAGGAAAATTGTGCAAATTTTCATAATAGGGTGGGTCAGCAGTGAAACACACACACAGGCAGTGACATATACATTTTATATGGATCATTCTGCCAAATTGGTTCAAAGACACAGTTTAAAACCCATTTTGGATCTTTAGCTGACTTGGATTTTAGACTAAGATCCTTTTGCTTTGAGTGACACTATACCTTAACTATACCTATGTTCACCTCCCCTGATTCTGCCCTTTTTTTGCCAGTTTTGAGCAGTGACAGTCTGGATATTTTTGTTTTGAAACACACATTAAAAAAAAGCAACCACATGCACTCAGGGCTCTTTGTAATGTAATGACTCGACATATAACAAACGCTCAGTGAGCTACACTTAAAATGACCACCCCACTAAAGCTTCCATCTGAGAACTTGCTGTTTTTTCTTTTCATCTCTGAAAAGCCCCCAAGGATTCTAAGGCCTTATCCACTTGCGTAGTGAATCTCTCTCTCTCTCTCTCTCTCTCTCTCTCCTTTACTACAGGCTATCCCTCTGTCTTGCTGTGAGTCTAAACTGCACTTGTGTAATGGGTGAATCACAGTAAACAGGCCAGGGCTCTGCGCTGCTTGGTCCTTCCGGTGACCCATCCGTCTGTTCGACCGTCTAACCATTGGTGTAATCCACAGAGCTGGGTTTGGGGTCAGGTGGCGAGAATGATTGGCCAGGACTCTTGGAGCAAGGCCTAAACCTCCCTGAGCATTTGGTGGTGCACAGCACGGCCATATGTCTGCTTTGAAATGTGTGACTGGCTGCAGGGCCAAGGGGGCCCAATGACATGCTAGCTTAGAGGTCACTATGAGTCACCTCATTAGATGATGTCATTATACACTGGAAAAGACAGACAGTTGAGCAAATGAGAGAGTGTGTGTGAGAGAGAGAGAGAGAGAGAGAGAGAGAGAGAGAGAGAGAGAGAGAGAGAGAGAGAGAGAGAGAGAGAAAGAAAAGAAAAACGTGCCACAATAGCCAAACGTGTGCTCAACAATACGAGCATAGGTCATTGTTCACAAACAGACTCTAGGGCAGATCATGGACTCTGCACTGCTCAAGTTCAACACACAAGATCTGCTTGTGTGCAACACTGAGAATAATTTGCTCTCTGATTTTAATTTTAATTTCTGTGCAGCTGCCTCTGTGTTGTAATCTCCCCAAGCTGCTTTAGAGCACTGAGAAAGCACTAATGAGCATAGGCCAAAAGGATCAATGGATGTAGGCACTACACAGGCCTATGCTTTCCTTCTTCCTTTACCTTTCTAGACTGACATAATTCTGTGTATACTGCATACTGTGTATTCTACTGCATGCATTATGAAAGCAATGTGTTGATTACTGCATGCGTTATGATAGCAATGTGTTATGACAGAATGTGTTGCCTTGAGGCAACATTATAAGACACTGGTAAGAAATTACATATAGCCATGTTCACTGAAGTGGTGAGACCTGGCTTGTGACTGGCTAAATCTACTCTGCTGCCACACAATGTTTCTTTTATATATATATATATATATATATATATATATATATATATATATATATATATATATATATATATATATACTGAATGTTAAAAAAAGATGTTTAAATGTGCCCATTAAGAGGGTATGACCAAGTACATGCTTTTTATTGACTTCTCTAAACTCTTCCCTTTGCTGTTAACCATATCAGTGATAAGACTGTTGGAAAAATTTGCCATGAACATTTAAATTGTCATACGCTTTCCAGACACCACATACAATTCTTACACTTTGACAAGATTGGTTTAGATTTATTTGAACTTCAGCCCTAAAAATAAGTTTACCTGGCCATTAAATTTAAATTTCTTAAAATCCAATTGTAACACACACTCTCTTAACTTACTATTTGATGTTCAATGGGCTTCAATGGGCAGGCTGTTTGAACTACTTGCTTTTACTTGCTTTAGAACAAACAGAATCGTCTGTAATGTATATAAATCAAAAGCACAAACAAGCTACTGCTGTTTTTTTTGCCTGTGAAGCTTGAAATGGTTTGACACATCTGTGTGATGATTAAGTTATGTAGTGTACACAATGCTAATTAGTGGGGTATACATTTCCATTTTTGATTAGCTACATTAGTCTAAAGCTGTAGTGCAAAACTGATGAAGTACACATTCACCACTAAACGCCTTGGCTGATCAGTTACATTTGGAGTAAGGGTAGTAGCCTATTTTATTTATACACTGATGCTAGAAATGGTGTTAGTGTAGTAATTAACAAGGCATCCTAGAATTCATCATACATGGAAAGATGGAATAACCAAAGTGAAGTGCCTTTTTCTTGCATAACTGCAAAATGTGTTTATGTTATGAAAGGTGTGAACCAATTCTAAAGTGTAATGTGTTACATGTATGATCAGTTTCTTCTGATATGTCCAATGTGGGTGTAGGGATTTGTTGATAAAATATATCTTTGCGTTATCATTAATAAAAGGTTTGCAGCAATTATTAATTTAGAAACTATTAAACTAGAGTACAGAGTCATTGTAACTAAGGCCCAGGCAGCCTTAGGTAGGAAAGTTAGGCCCTAATGCGTCTAAGTGAGAGGTGTCTGTGCCAGGCACTGCTTAGAAGGCCTTAAGAGATGAGCAGATATGAGCTGTAAGAAATACAGGAACGGTCTTTTTATTAAAAAGCAAGCTAGCTTTTGGTGAGGAGATAGATAAGCAGCGAGCAGGAACACGTTGTGACTCTTAAATAATTAAAAAAGCCATTATGGAGAAGTCGTAAAAATGGTCCTTGTCAGACAAAGCATAGAGGCGTCAAAAAGTAAATTTAACATAGCAAATATAATGATAGCCAATGGAAACCCAATGGAAGAGGAGGAGTGAAGACAGCGCCCTGGGGAGGAGCAATGAGCATATTTGAAAAAAATTATAAAAACTGATGTAATGTGTTGAATCTTTGCATTTGGCGATCCGGAAGCCGACTTGTCACCTAAAACTTAATAAAAACCTTTTCCTTCAAAAGAACCAACGGCTGAAATTTGGTTTTTCATTTTCTTCATTCTTGCAGGAAAATCTTTTAAGTGCACTTGGCAGTATTGCATTTTATAATTTGCAAGAATGTTTTTAATCTTTTGATTTAATAACCTTTTCTATATTAGAAAACAGATTAAATTAAAATCAGAATATTAATTAAAAAGTTAATTAGTTGTTACATAATACTATGTCGGAGACCCAGGGTGGATGCTGGACTGCTCTGGATCACACATGGGTGTGAGTTGTGGATGGAAAAAGGGGGGTTTGTTTGGCTTATTTACATGTAAGACAAAAAGAAATAATCACAAAGAAATATTGCAAGTGTTGTCAGACAAATTTAAATATTGTAACAGTGAGATAAAAAAGTCTATGATAATATTTCTAAGTGTTATTCACAAAAAGCAGAGCATTTTGGCATTTTAACAGTTAAAATAGAAAAAATCTGTACAACCCAAAGGGGCCGTATTAGCATAGCTGTAGCTTTCTGTGTGCATTGAAACATTTATTTTGAAGCTATAAAGTGATGATTAAGCCTGTGAATCAAATGACAGTCCAGTATCTCTAGCAGAGGACATGGCCATGAGCTCAGGTGTACCTTTATATTATCAAAATGAATGCAAATGAATGGAGAGCTTGTCTCAGTTGGTCCTCTCGTGCCTAAGCAGCTTATGTTCTCTGACATGCTTTGCAGGGCAAAAAACTGACTGAACTGAAAAACTAAATAAACACCCCCACACACTCACACAGTCCAGCTCTACCCACTGTAATAATAATATAGTGCCAAATCACATGATGTTGACAAGGCGAAGGCTAGCACATGCTTTCTCCAAGTTATGCTAATTGGCACTGCATCGTTTTCAACTGCAGCTAATGCAACATTAGCAGATAGCTGAACGCACTTAGAGGAGACTGACTGCCAGCCCTGTTACGTCAGCTAACACATTCATGTCAAATAGCCTCATCTTAAGTGATGGGGGGAGAGGGTGGGCCATCCACAGAGAGTGAGGTCAGTTGCCCTATCTCGGACTGGCAATGTATGGCTACAGCATGATGAGCACCAACACTTAGACGGCTGTACCACATAGGAGCCCCGCCAAACTCACCTTTTGGGAATTCTGTACTTTGTATGATCTTCTATTTTTCCAGTTCTTGACGCTGTGCATCATTAATTAATTTGTGGAGATGCTGAGGGCAGTTGTTCAGTATAGCACATATCAAATAGTGAGAATAGTACACCCCCGCGACCCTGACGGAGAAGCGGCTTAGAAAATGGATGGATGGATGGATGGAGAATAGCACACAAATTACACAACTGACAACTACCATGAGCTTTAAGATGTGATACAATATATGTACACTGCACACAAATGAACACAATGCTTTTGCATGCAAGTGACTGATCTTTTTTTGTATTGGTGTGGACTTCATTTCTCCTGGCATTGTATGGCCATGGGTAAGAGAGAAATTGTGTAAGATGGATTTTTTGATCACTTTAAATGGCACCACCTATTAGACTGAATGTGTAGTGTGAGTGCTTTTGATTGTGAAAGGCTGTGGAAGCATTACAGCAGGAAGAGAGAGAATTCATATGCTCTTCTGATGTCCAGACCAAGCCTATACATATGCAAAAGACCCTAAGATTAATACACATGCATACACAAGCCAGGGATGAAATTCCCTCTTCTAAAGCCATTATTTTGTATTGTATGGTGTGTAGAGATAGCGAGAGGGCAGGACGATAGGAAAGACTGAGAATGACCACTAAATGTAGCGTGTGTGTGTAGAGAGAGAGAGAGAGAGAGAGAGAGAGAGAGAGAGAGAGATATGCATGCATGCTTATGTAAGTGTGTGTATGTGTTTGTGTGTTTTTGCTGTGTTGTGTGCAGGGGTGCTGTGGCACTTACTCTGATGACACACAGAGACAGTGGGCTGCATGCATGCACACCAAAGGCCAAACCTAGAAAAAAAACTGGGCATCGGCTAGGTAAGATATTTAGACACTGAAGAGACATTCTTTATATCAGGCCTGGCAATGACAATTACCTTCTGATGGAGGAAACTGTATCTCAGAAATGATAACTTTATAAAGAAAGGAAAAACTTTCTGAATAGTGAATGTGACAATATTAAAAGCCAGAATCCCTGTATTTCATACATTTCCAGTCAGAACGGCCATTTCATAGAAGTTTTATTTTTTTATTTTTATTCAGGAGATATTTCTGAGGTATAAATATAAGACTGTCCACTTGCATAGAAAAAGAGAAAGTCAAAGGAACATGAGTGAAAAACAAGAGTTTCCAAAATATAAGTTTGTCTGAACCTCGGAGGAGTGGAAAAACATTCCTGCAGGAAAAACTGAAAGTGAATATTCCCAAAAGAATGAAAGCAGTAATAAATGCAAAGGTTCAACACATTAAATACTGACCAATAGGATATTATATTTAGTTGTTTGGCTTCTGTATAAATGATAAAAAAGTAACTGTAACTGTATTTTGAACTATGCCGCCTTGTTTTGCTTTGTTTTATTTAATACATTTCGTAGTCTAGATTTTAGGAGACATAACACATTCTGCTGGGCTGTTAATAAATGCTCTGAAATAGAGACTCACTCTATGAATACAACACAACCACAAACACAGCATTACACACACTCTCTCCAACCATGTCCAACACATATACACTTTCCAACACACACACACACACACACACACACACACACACACACACACACACACACAGACACACACACACACACACACACACACAAAACTATACACATATACACAAGAGATCATTAAGATGGAACAGATAAAGGGCTCCACACTGACCATGTTAATATCACCATTCGAGTAAAGCTGTGTTCTCAGGGAAAAGAAAAAAAAAACAAAAAAAACAAATGTCACTTTGCTGAAATTAGATTTTAGTCATCTTCAGTGGCGCATTAGCGCAACCAGGGCTGTGATATTTGGATGATGGAGCCTCTCTTGGCAATTCTCATGTCTGCTATAGGGCAGAGAAAGCTTTGACAGAATGATAGATGATTAATCAGAAACCCTAATTACACTGGGGGGATGCTCCAAATCAACACACACACTGACTAAACCCAGAAATATTCAACAACATTGTGTCACATGTAACAGTTACATAAACAGCTTGACAAGCTTGCCAAATACATCATAATGGAGTCTTTACAAATTGGTTATGTGAAATACCTGCTGCACCTTATATACACACATGAAAACCCCCATATTTTTAATCATAATCAATGCACTGTAAATTTTGTATTTTTAGACCATTTAAAAACTCCAAAACCTCTTTCATGATAAATAGGCAAATTCGCTGGGAATAATGTCTCTTTACATTAATGCACATTGTTACTTGCATGTTTTTCCTTGTTCGTGGTAAAGTTAATGTTTACAGATACAAATTCTTTCAATGGCAGCAAAAAACTATCAATAGATTTTCCGTTAATGGTTTAGAGAGGGAACATAACATGCCACAATGGGGCCTTGAGGTCAAAAAACATTTCCTGTTTAGCTTCCATACTTCGATTAGCACTTGACGTAATGCTGTGTTAAGATTGTACAGTCATCGGTTGCTAACTGGAATAGACAGAAGTCACTGTTCCGTTCTGTTCCCGTATACAAGCTGTACAGTCTATTTTGGTAAAGCACCAGGCTTAGCGAAGTAATCAGTCTCCATTTCCTTGCTCTGCTCATGAAAATTAAGGCTAATTTGGCATAAAGACCCTTGCTCCCTAGCCTTCGGCTTCCAGTTGCTTGCCTGCCTGCCCTCTTTACCGTAGTTGTTCCTGGTAGATTTTGTAGTAGAACCATCTGTAAAGCTGGGTGAGTATCGCATGATTTGTTTTCAAAAATACCAACTACAAAGAAACATTTCTTTTATAATATCAAGTGTTTAACAGATAGAACTGTCAATGTAACCATACATTGGAATGTATTTGATGCAGAGTATTGGTACCACAAACAAAAAATAACAAAGGATTTGACTTAAATGGGAATTTATAAAGCAATTCTACTGATTATTTTCAAATTTTTGCATGAGAATAGTAAATCATTGTAAACAAAGTTATTCATAAAGGTTTGTAATTATGTTGGGAGAGAATTATTGTTACTGCAATTGCAATAAGAACCAGACATCTAAAGCATAAAAACTATACCTCTAAAAGCTACCTCACAGAAAGTTGTTACACAAAATGGTTATGAATGTCACCTGATGTCTAAAACATTGATTTTTGGTCATTTTGAGATTTGGAGCAGATTACATTCATACGTTACATGTTCTTTGCAAATGGCTACATTTGTGATGTAAACATAAAGCCTCGTTCAACAGTATCTTATATGATTTTTTTTTATTTGTTCTTGAGAAAGGTCCTAAGAAAGGATTGGATCAGATTCATGAGAGAGAATTGTTCACGCCTTAGTACTCTTGAGTGTCCATAGATCCTATTCTTACAAGAGTTCTCTGAGTTTCTATCAAGCCTAATAACGTTTTCAAATAAAATATTAATTGTCGGAGATTTTAATATCCACATCGACAACCCTCACGACACACTAAGTAAGGCATTCATATCTATCATAGACTCCATGGGATTCACCCAAATTATAAAAGGGCCCACACACCACCTCAACCACACTCTAGACTTAATACTGACCTTTGGTGTAGACATAGATAACTTAGCCATTCTCCCCCAGAGCACAGCCGTCTCAGACCATTACTTAATCTCATACAAAATCCAGTTTAGTGGTAATGTGCGTTCATCACCATGCTATCAGGTTAAGAGGACTATAACTTCCTCCACAGCTGGCAGCTTTATCAGAAACCTCCCGCAGTTATCAACTTCAGTCAGCTGTCCATCTGATCCTACTGAGTTAGATACTATGACCAAATTCCTAGAGGATACTCTTCGATCTACGTTAGACAGTGTAGCTCCATTAAAAAGCAAAATAGTACGGCAGAAAAAACTCGCCCCGTGGTATAATGATCACACTCGAACTTTAAAACAGACAGCCAGGCAACTAGAGCGAAAATGGCGTTTGACTAAATTAGAAGTGTTCCAGTCCGCCTGGAAGGAGAGCCTTATAGACTATAGAAGAGCCCTTACTGCAGCACGTTCAGCCTATCTCTCCTCTCTCATAGAAAACAATAAGAACAATCCCAGACTACTATTTAGCACAATTTCTAAACTAACAGAGAACAAAAGAGTCACTGAACCCCAGATGCCATCAGCCTATAGCAGCAATGATTTTCTGAATTTCTTTAGTGATAAAATTGAAAAAATTAGACAGAAAATTCTGAACACACAGTTAAATTCCACAAACCTGGTGGCTTATAATTCCAGTCTAGACCCTGAGAATATAAGAGTCACTCCAGATAGGCTGGAATCGTTTACATTACTCCAAGAAAATGAACTAATCAAAATAGTCTCTTCTGCAAAACCATCGACCTGTATTCTGGACCCGATCCCTACAGGTCTACTCAAGGAAATCTTACCAGAAATAACTAAGCCTATTCTGTCAATAATAAACTCCTCTCTTAGCCTCGGATATATCCCAAAAACTTTTAAACTTGCAGTAATTAGACCGCTGATTAAGAAAGCTAACCTCGATCCCTGTGAACTATCAAATTATAGACCCATCTCAAATCTCCCCTTCATATCTAAGATCCTGGAAAAAGTGGTAGCAAAACAATTAAGCCCTTATTTGCATAGGAATAATCTACACGAAAAATTTCAGCCTGGTTTTAGGCCACATCATAGTACAGAAACAGCATTAGTAAAAATTATAAATGATCTTCTATTATTCACGGACCAAGGAAATGTGTCGTTGTTAGTCCTCCTTGACCTTAGTGCAGCATTCGACACAATAGACCACGCTATCCTACTAGATAGACTAGAAAACCTTGTAGGGGTAACAGGAACAGCTCTTTCCTGGTTCAGGTCCTACCTCACCGATCAATATCAGTTTGTTAATGTAAAGGGTGAATCATCTGTTCGTGCAAAAGTAATTTATGGTGTTCCACAAGGCTCTGTTTTAGGACCTATATTATTTACAATATATATGCTACCACTAGGCACCATTATCAGTAAACACGGCATAAATTTCCACTGTTATGCAGATGACACCCAGTTATATATATCAAGATAACCGGATGATAAAATTAAACTTGGCAAGATTGAGGACTGTATTAAAGGCATAAAAGATTGGATGTCAAATAATTTTCTGTTACTTAACTCAGGTAAAACAGAGGTCCTGCTTCTTGGTCCAAAATTAGCCAGAAACAGACTGTCTAACGCAACACTAAAACTTAACAATCTCTCAGTTTCATCAAGCCTATCTGTTAAAAATCTTGGTGTCATGATAGACACTGATCTGTCCTTCGACACACATATAACTAATATTACTAGAACAGCTTTCCTGCATCTCCACAATATTGCTAAATTAAGAAATTCATTATCTCTACAGGATGCAGAAAAGCTAGTTCATGCATTTATCACTTCAAGGCTAGATTATTGTAATGCCCTGCTGTCTGGATGTCCCAGCAAAAGCCATAACAAGCTTCAGCTAGTCCAGAACGCTGCAGCCAGAGCCCTCACAAGAACTAGGAAGTTTGACCATATTAGTCCAGTTTTATCAGCCCTACACTGGTTACCAGTTAAATTTCGCATTGATTATAAAATCCTATTACTGACTTATAAAGCTCTAAAGGGGCTCGCCCCTCAGTACCTGAGTGAGCTCCTCTCCCACTATGAACCATCACGCCTACTTAGATCACAAGGTGCTGGCTTACTACTGGTACCTAGAATTAATAAAGCTACATCAGGGGGGAGAGCTTTCTCATACAAAGCCCCCCAGCTCTGGAACAATCTTCCTGCTAATGTTCGGGAATCAGACACAGCCCCAATCTTTAAGTCTAGGCTAAAAACTTATTTGTACAGTCAAGCATTTGGTGACTTGTCTTCCCTGTCAGGTCTAGACCTGCTGGAGTCTACACTGCTCTGTTTTACTGTAATCTGTGGTCAGCCACTCTTTACAGTACTAACTCTGTTTTTTCTTCTCCTTTCTCTGCCGAGCTGATCAGCTGCCCATCCTGTGCGCCTGATGCTGTTGCCTCTACTGCCTTGATTGGTGCCGCTGCTCACCAGCCTTCTGGACCGGTTTGACCACCACTGAGCTTCTTGCTGTACAGCGCTGTGCAGTCCTCACCCTCAGATCTTTCTTTTCCCACTTTACTATAATACTTCATACTAATAATGTTTGCTATCCGGTGTCGACCATAGGAGGATGGGTTCCCCTTCTGAGTCTTGGTTCCTCTCAAGGTTTCTTCCTCTTTTAGGGAGTTTTTCCTTGCCACCGTCGCCGCTGGCTTGCTCATGGGGGCTCGGACCCGGATTTTCTTTCTTCTTTTCTCTTCTCTCTGTAATACTGATTGTTCTGTAAAGCTGCTTTGTGACAACACCTGTTGTAAAAAGCGCTATATAAATAAATTTTGCTTGCTTGCTTGCTTCTTCTTTCAGAGCAAGTCCCAAATAAAAAAAACATTAGTGGACATTAGAATCGTCCTAACAACTACATGAGTGGGTTTTAAGAAGAAACTTCTTCTTAAGAATGGTTTGCAAATGAGGCCCAATTATTTTGATCACCAGTTGATTTCACATCAAACCTCTTTGAATTTGCTTTACTTAGAGTATTAATGATTGAATCATTTAGAAATTTTGAATAATCTGAGGATAAGCATGAGACTTTCATTAAATGTTTACCCCTGGTCAATAAAGCTTTTGTAGGGGAATGATGCTCTGTGCGGTCTACTTGACCTAAAACAGTCTCTAGTGTTGTTTGTTTATCCTACCATAAATGGGCTGTTATCAGTGCTCTTCAGAGCTCTCAATGTATTCCTGATCATGGTCTGCATGTATTTACTGTCACTGGTATACTTCCATTGCTCTTTATTCAAATAAGTAGAATACACATCTACAACCCTGTTTCCAAAAAAGTTAGGACGCTGCAAAATGTAAATAAAAATAAAAAGCAATGATGTACAAATCAATTCAACCCTATATTTCATTAAATTGTACAAAGGCAACACATCAAGTATTGAAACTGATAAATTTTATTGTTTTTTGAAAAATATATGGCCATTTTGAGTTTGTTGCCAACAACATGTTGCAAAATAGTTGGGACGGGGGCAACAAAAGGCTGGTAAAGTTGTGTAATGCTAAAAAAACAAAAAACCTGGTGGTTAATTGACAACAGGTCAGTAACATGATTGGGTATAAAAAAGTATCTCAGAGAGGCTGAGTCTTTCAGAAGTGAAGATGGAGAGGGGTTCACCACTCTGTGAAAGACAGGGTCACATAGTGCAACAACATTTCTCTACATAAAATAGCAAATAATTTTTATATAAGAAATCTCTGTATGCAGGTCCAAAAATCTGCATCTCCTGGCCATGATCTGTGGGCCTTCAGGCAGCACTGCATTAAACACACATGATTAAATAATAAAAATCATTGCATGGGCCCAGGAACACTTCTGAAAATGAATGTCTGTGAAAACAGTTCATCACTGCATCCACAAATGCAAGTTCAAACTCTAAAATGCAAAGATGAAACTGTAGATAAACAGAAATACTGCCACCTTCTCTGGGGAAATAGAAAAGTGTCCTGTGGCTAGAAGAATCAACATCTGAAATTCTTTTTGGAAGTCATAGACACTGCGTCCTCTGGGCTAAACACTACTCAACTTATTCAAAAGCCAGTACTACTGGTATAGAGGTGCATTAGTGCCTATGGATTACATATACATCTGTGAAGGCACAATTAATGCTGAACAATATATGGATGGCACCATTCAGGTGTCCTCTTTTACAGGGAAGGCCTTGCTTATTTCAGCAAGACAATGGCAAACCACATTCTGGATGTTTTAAAACAGCATTGGTCCATAGTAAAAGAGTCAAGGGCTAAACTGGCCTTCCTGCAGTCCAGACCTGTCACCACTGATTGGTACATTATGAAATTAAAAATATGACAAAGGAGATGCCGAACTGTTGAGCAGCTAAAATCCTATATCAAACAAGAGTGGGAAAAATATTTCACTTTCAAAACTACAGCAATTGATCTCAGTTCCCAAAAAAGAGTGTTGTTAAAAGAAGTGATGAAATACAGTGGTAAACAAGCCTCTGTCCCGGCTTTTTTGGAATGTGTTGTTGGCATTTAATTCAAATTGGTCATTTATTTTTCAAAAAACAAAATTTCTCAAAAGTTTCAACATTTGATATGTTGTATTCATAATATTTTCCTTTAAAAATATGGTTTACATGATTTGTTCATCATTGCATTCTATTTTTATTTACCTTCTGCACAGCGTCCCAGCTTTTTCGGAAATATGGCTGTATTTAATTTTCACTCACTTGAATTAACCATCTGTGCTTTATTTGAAGCATGTTTGTAAATCCACTTATGGAGAAGAATCAAGTTCAGAAGTTAATTGTGACAAGTTAAGCTATGAGTACAGATGGTTGCTATAAACAGAGTGTTTTCTTTTTGAAGATGCAGGATCCAGTTCACAAAGGGCACAGTTGGGTCTGTCTATAATTTCAGATTATTTAGCTGTGCTACTTCAAAGTTTGAGGTGGCTTCTGCTTTATCGTTTGAGGTTATATTCTGCAGGGATTATTTTCTCTTTCAGGCTTGGTGGCATGAGTATTCGCCCGAGTACATAACATGGTATTTTGTACAGTCCCAGAGAGAGTGAGAGCCGTGCTTGACTGAGCAACAGTTAGAGAATTCTCTAATCCGCTTGAAAACTTGAGCGCCTGAGGATGGAAGAAACTGCTGGGTATGGAAGAGCCCACCACGTGCGCTTGTTCTGAAACAAATTATACTCAGAAAATGGGGGCACAGCTGAGCAATAAAACACGGAGGAACAGAGATAAGCATTAACACTATTATACTCATGCTCTAGATAGCCTATATAAAGTCATGCCCAGCTCTCACCCTTTCTGGGAATATACACAGTGTTTTAATGTAGGGCATACAGTATATCTGTTCATGATAATGTTTGAAGCAAATACAGACAGAATATAAATGAAAATGAGTTAGAACGATAATATATTTACGTACATATGCATATCATTGCTGTCATTAGGGATGCATTAATACAGACACTGGTATCAAGCCAACACTGTGCTCATTTTTTTATACTTGTTTTCATAAAAATTCACCAAAATCAACATCTGATATCAACAGCTGATACCATTTTCTAAGCCGAGTGATAAGCCAGAAGACGAGTGTTATCAACACCTTGGCAGTCAGACATGAAGTCATAGGTCACTTTAAATATTCTGGCTTGGGTGATTCCAACCAGATATGCCCTGTGTAATTTTAGCCTGATTTAAACCCAAATAAACACAATCACAACCACTTCCCCAAAATAGCTGGAGGCACATAGGCTAAGAAAACAGGCAAAATGTCCACACTTGCTACTGAAGTCCGTATATGCTGACTTTGCTCTGTTTGACTGAAAAGGATTAAAATGTTAATACAATTTTTTTTTTGTAAAAATAGGCTATAGACAGACCATATTGTCCTACTGAGTACATCCATGCCTGACTTCAGCTTTATTGCACAATATTGGCAAAGCTGCTCAGTTTCTCAACCTGTTTTCTCAGCACTTGGTGTTTTTTCAATGAAACAGCTTCATTTGAAATTGTCCATAGATGCAGCTGGCTTTGGCAGCTGGATTTTACCAGAGATGTTATAAAGGACTGTGATTTGCATAGATGGAGTATTTTTGTACAGTGTGAATATATAAATTGCAAGCTTTCTCCAGACAAGTCACAAAAGAATAAGATTAATAAAACACACAGTGTATGTCTGGCTTTAGAGGACATTAAGCAGCTCAACCAGTCAAACAAAATTTTTCATTAAGATGTAAAACTCCACAAGTCAGAGACAGATGAGGATCAAAACTATGAAACGTACTTCACTTAAAGCTGAACAGAAACTCTTTTCTGCTGTGGTACAAATCCCAATCCCACACTTCTCCACTGCAATGCTACTCAATTCAAAATATAAAATGTAGCATAGCTAGCTAATATTACTAAAAATAAGCTAGATTTGAGCAATTTAACTAGTAAGGCATATTGTACTCATTTACACTAACACCGATTTAATTTTAAGTAAAATGTCTGAAAAAAATGGTATTGATTTATTATGAGCTGTCATATAAAAGCCTCATAACTCAGCAGCTTGTACTGAGCAGCTGTACTGAAACACTGTGAGTACTGACAGCTCTGTAGAAACTTGAGGAAAACAAATGATATCATAAGAAAATACATTGTCAGTTTGTCAGTGTTATATCAAAAACTCAGCAGTTTGAAAGCACCAGCTGCTCTTTAAATTATGTGAGCATTTCATGATGGTCCCATTACATTAAATTGCATTACAAGTAATATATATATATATATATATATATATATATATTCACAGTAGCAGTAGTTTTAGCAACACCTCATCACTCTGCCCAAATTCAAGTTACCTAATCAAATCCAAGATATCTGGCTTCTATTTTCTCAGCAAGCAACCACTGAGTTTTCACATCCGATCTCCTCATCCCTATAGGCACACATAGAGAGCTCCAAGGCCCTGTCTCTACAGAGCACAGAGGTGTCATCCTATTTACACCCAGTTACCATGAAGCACTGAAATGAGAAAAATACTGAGGAGGCAGAAAGAGAGAGTTTTTTTTTTTCTGGCTGCAGAGTTCATACATATCACTATATATAACTTAAACACACATACAGTACCATGCAAAAGTCAGAGACCACCCTTTATTTTTTCATTTCTGCTTTAAAAAGTCATTAAGAACAAATTTCTTTTTACAGGGTGAGAGAACATATTTGGTTTAAATTATTTTGGCTAACATTTTACTTTACATCAAGTCAATTGGGATACATTACAATTACTAAACCTTTCCTGACACCAGATACTATAAACATACATAAACATGTATAAAGGCTTATTCCAACAAAAGTCGGTTCTCAATGCCACTTTTGACAATTTCAATGTCAAGTTGACATAACACATATGTCAAGTATCATAGGTTTTTGCTCATATGTCATAACACTTTCTGGGATAAAATGACTGACTTTTTAGCTCAGTCTATGTCAGACATTAGTATGTAAAACACAATGGCAATATATTGCACAATTTGAGAAGTGAGGCTGTTTGCAATGTTAAACGAAGGTCAGAACTTCTAAAAAGATGCTTTGATGTTTCTTTCCTGGGTAAGTAAAAGTGTGAGTGTGGCTCTAACTGCGTGTCAAGCATGTCTAAAATGCTGTAAAGACTTCTAGAGTCTGGGACAGAGTGCATAGCAGAGTGATCTCAGTTGACAGACATTTATCACACCTAGGTGAAATATTTGGAAAAAATTCATGTAATTTTAAGCAGAAAATATATATTGAACAAAATATTACACAGAAACCTCCACAACTAAGCCACAACTTGCGAAACTTCGTGTGCCCACCTTGTTCATTTATTACAGTGTCTATTCTTTTTGAGAGACTTGCTTTCAGTTTTTAAAAGAAATCTGCAGGGATATTTTTCCACACTTTCAAAGATTAATCTTAAAAGTTGATTACATTTTCTGCTTTTTATGATCCAAATAATCCTAAAAACATACATTGATGTTGACTTCTGGACTGTGCCCGATCCATTGTTCTGAGAACACCAGCAGCTTCTTTGTTTGATTTTTCTTTATTTATTTAAATTTTTCAGCAGCAGCATTTTGGCAGCTGCACATCCTTTCAGACTCATAGTGTTGAGTCATCTTCTCACAGCAGAAAGATGGACAGAAACGCCTGTGCTGTTAATCTGATGGAGATAGATTTGGTTGTCTACCAGCACAGTCTACTTGCACAGTTCTTAGGTGACCATTATTGATTTATTTATTATTTATTTTCCTTTGACTTTTATCTTTTGTGTTCACTTTAATCTTTTCCAAAATATCTTGAAAATGTGCTTAACCTCTACTTATTGGACATTTTGACCAGAAATGTATTAACTGAAGAGTGGTCTCTAACTTTTGCACAGTCCTACACACAAGCACAAAGATTCACATGTACACTCCAATATAAAAGAGGGCAATGACAAACAAGATCGATCTCTCTCATTACACCAGGGTTTATAAGAAATCAGTATGCTGGTAATGATTTCCAGGATAAGACACTAGGTGATACTCTGAGGCACTAGAGAGAAACATGAGTCCTTTAAGACAAGCATGCCCTACTATCAAATTCTGCCTCATAGGATCTACTATACATAACAAGTGAGTGACAGAATGAAAACAGGCCATCTGGGGCATGAAGGAGAAATTTGGTGCTATTCTTTCTCACCATAACATTGAGGCCTCTGTATTGCTGTAAGGTGACATTTAAGTGACAACTCTCTGCTCTTATCAAATCAGATATAAAAAAATAAATAGCTCATGATGCCGTAATGTCATAGATGTATCTTGTACAGAACTTCCCAGAGCATGTAAAGGCCTTGGCATTGGTGGTTAACCTTCAGAAAGCCCCCATCCTGTAATCCCATGTAAAGTGCAGCGCTGTTCTATAGGCCTGCCATGTCTCAGAGGGATTCCATCCATCACTATGTCTCAGCCTGCTGCTCCTGATTCTCACACACTGACTCACACCACCACTATATACGGGCTGAGAGGAGGATTTGAGAAATAAGGATGACAAGGAGTGGGCCACATAAACAAGACCAATAAAGAATATGCACATCACTTGCTGTTTTGCTGTGTCAATAGATTTTTGTATCCCGTTCTATGTGGATAATTCCCTACACACTCTTAAAAATAAAAAAGAAAGGTGGGGCACAACTATTTAAGCATCACAAGTTCAATGTCCAGATAATATCTGGTAATGCTCAATATCCAATAATGTTACAGCCAACAGTGGCTAGGAGTCCAGGAGGACATAACTGGCCTCACTCTCTCTGGCTGGGCAGGATGGTCCTCCCTCTCCTCAGCATGATGCTGTCCAATCTGGACATCTAATAGCTGATGAAAAAAAAAACCTGGCGATTATTGTTATCCTCTAAGTGTGTAGAGCTGTCCAATGCTGTTGTGTTAGTGACACACACTTTTCAGTCAGTGTGTATAATGTTAAAATGCAAATATGTATGTGGTATGAAAAATTCATGGAAAATCCGTCCTGACACTTCTGAGTTTTATCAGTGCACACACACCATGTTTTAAAAAACCTTACGTAGTGCTGCTTAAGGTTAGGTTTAGAGTGACTTCTCTGGTTTTGAGTAAGGGAAACATCAAGGTGATGCTGATAGATGCCTAGTTGATTGTCTAGTTATTTAATAGCAAGTGCTGCAGTCTTTAGATCCCCAGAAATATTTTTGCCTCTGCTTTACCTCCTCTTCAATAGAAAAAAAAGCCACTCATCAAAGCAAATAGAAGCTAGTGCCCACGTCAGATGTCCAACTTTCATTTATGGAGAGGGACACAGCGTTCACTGGGTAAATCAGATTAGGTTTAATCTGTTCTTACATTTATATTTT